>NW_027210685.1:630000-822500 GCF_029030835.1 Brachyistius frenatus
CCTACAGCAAAACACGTTGGACATGTACCTTCCATAGTGATGCAGACTCTACCATGCATGCACTCACCATATCACCATCATCAACTTTGTCTTGTCTCTAATTGTCTCTGAAGCTAATTCTTAAAGAACCAGAATGTGCCCGAATTCTTCCACCTAAACTTGAAACATTTTCCGTTTGTCTGAACAACTCCTGCCACTCCGGATGAATTTGGATTGCCTTTGTTCATTGTCACTGTTTGCAGTCACGCCACCTCTAAAACACAGTAACGTCACCAGTTTCCTGTTTTAAAGCATTTTCAGGTCTCACAACTATTTGAAAACACAAATATTAAATCTACGATAATTACTCACTCCAAGCTAATGCGTGCTGCTAATTGACAGTCACATCAACCTGACCCCCTTGAATGGCTGACATTTGAATTACCATCTATTCACCTCAGTTTTTCTATTTATTGTGTGTGTTGTCTTGCAGCCCCTCTGGTACTTTGGTTATATTACAGTACCTGTCTGGTCCTCTCCCGAAGGTCTTTATCTTCATAATGGGGGTGGTTGGTGAGAACTCTGCCTGTGCACAGCTTGATACCAGCCAGGAGCTGCATGCTTCCTGCAAATACTGCCTGCTTGGGGGTCTTTGTGCTGTGAACAGACAAAGAGATAAGGGGAGATAAGGACACATCATATACCACTATACATATTCCAATATTATTTTCTATAACTAAGCTTTTGACGAATTACAATATGTGTAGTCCTTTGTGGCTTTAACAAGAATATCAAAAGGAAAAAAAAAAAGTAGAGATACAAAGGTTAAAATATATTCACAGGTGCATTTAGACATCAGAAAAGTTTGATTGAATTTTACTTTAAACAAGTTATTGTGTTCTGATCTGCTGCAATAATTGGAAAATAGTGATGTGATCTAAAAGTTTATTTCATCTGTGTGGCTTCAAGGACAGCGGCCACCTACATCAGGAGCTGATAAAAAAAAAAAATTAAAAAAAACATTCTTTGTACAGAAAAATTGAAATAACACAAACGTGGCTAAAGGTGTGCAGTTACTACGGCAGAGAAAAATCTGCCGACCCGGCGATGAGCACCATGAGGTTGTGAGAGTTAACAAGTTCAAAGACAAATTCGATTGTGCGTGTGCGTGCTTGTAACTGTATATGTGCGTTTCTTATTAACCAAACTTGACCTTGACTGGCCTCTATTATGACAACACATACAGACACCCACACACATACGCATCCCTCACTTGTAATGTCAGGGGTCATCTCATACCTACACTGTGCAGCGCTGACGCTGAAAGATGACTGCATTATTTAAAATACTGGACACCTCGTCTGATTTCATAACCGCCACAAGACCACATCAAAGTCCAAAGTCCTTTTAGAGGATTTCATTCAACTGTCTGTGAATGCAGTAATGGAACCTCCTTTAGCCTGTTGTAATGGTGAAATGATAAACTATATAAAACCAAGCCTACACATGGTATCTGTTGATGCGAGGCTGTACTTGGATGCTATGGCACTTTGATCTAAATTGTTATGGTAGCACTGCAAACATGCTAACAATGACAATAATGTTTTTCGTGGTCACCATCTCGGTTCAGCATGTTATCCTGCTATCTTTTGAGCAGGCATTTGGTCACAAGCAAAAGTATTGAACGTGTTACAATCGTACTGATGATGGCGCTAAAGGAAAAGTCAGAGGATCAAAGTGTTCAAAACAAATCATCCTGAAGAGACCATGCATTTCTTTAGAAAACGTCATGGTATTTCATCCTATAGTAGTTCAAACATTTTACCCTGAAACTATGTAAACCTCATGGTGGTGCCACAGGAAAAGTTAGGGAATCACCAAACACATGAGAATAATGTGCCAAAACTGCAATGTCACCTGTTGGTTTGTGAACTGCTGGTGTAAGGCCTCAAATCATTCATTTTGGTCAACGCCATATTGTTTATTTGGAGCCAGAAGTAGTAATTCCCGAACAAGCTGGGGAAGAGTGAGAGGTTGATGGGACTCATAGATCTGACTGAGAGCCCGAGGACAATACACCCCCTGTTCCACAATCCTGATAAGCATCCCAGGGATGTCAATCAAAACAGACACGTCCCCAAACATACCTCTCTTTGACACCTAATATCTAACTCATTATGGAATTATTTTCAGAAGGAGTCAATTTAGCTAATGATATAATAACTGCTATAAAAAAGAAAAAGATGAACAGTTCTTTTTGGAGACAGCCCCTAGCAGCCCTTATTGGTATTGCACTTTATAGGCACCTCTGCATTGGCACTTTTCAGACCGGCAGACTACGTCCTTTTTTATATACAATCTATGATCAGAATATATGGTGTCGGATCTACGAATGTCCGCACAAAATTTGCCCCATTTCATATATGAACGAATATTTCACAAGATATATTAAAAACCTTCAACTATTGGCGGCACTAATCGGCAGAATTCCTCCACTGAGAGCTATGAATATGGCTATCAAATTTCATGGCCATACATTCAACAATTCTATTTCACTAAAGGCCAAAAATTTCAATTCTATGGTGGGACTACAGGAACATATAGGGAACAATTTATCCTACCGGATTAATGCATATTACGCAGAAAAAGGAAATCTAAATTTAATGGTAATCCATCATTTACTTGTTTAGATATTCCAGTCTGAACCTAAGTGACTCACAAACATATTGACATTGCCATCCGTAGATCCATGCCGATAGTGACGTAATAAATCCACTGTGTTGTAAATCACTCATTACGACCCACTACAAAAGCAATTCCATGTGGAGGACGAGTTTATGATGACAAAGTCAAAAAATGATTTCAAACTTGACTTAAACCCTTTCATTCTGGACACATGTAATATTATTTTCAAGTCTGCATAATGCATGATGCTAGTTAAGGTAAGTATTCATTACATTATCCAATATGTTTTAGAAATGCAGCCTGTCTGTCAGCAGGGTAAAATAACCTATTAAAAAGGTAAAAGTTACCTTGAAGATCTTCTTCTTCTTTTTTTTTTTTTTAAATAAAGAATTTTTGATTTAATGATTCAATAACTGGATTTGCCAGATAAAAGTAAAGTACTGGCTCACACTCACTGCACTACTTTACAAAATTTTAACCAACTCTGATGGAGCAAAGAAAATAATAGCTTGAAAAGACATTTTATCATCATATCTATCCAGAAAGAGGACTGTAAAATAATTTGAATAGATGCAGTTGACTTCTTGTACATCAATTAAAAAAGTTAAAAGCTCACTCTCAAAACAGCTTTCTTCACTTTTGTTTTCTGTTTGTCGAACAATGAGCCTCGTGATGTTCTGTTTACAGATACGTAAAGTGGCAAGTGATTTTCAATTGCAACGCAGTAAGCAAAGAACGCGAGTCAATGATCGGGCACACAGTGAACTGGAGTAAGAGCCTAACTTTTACTGATTTAAAAAGACCTTGATGCAGTCAGACGTCATCTTAGTGACATTAGAAAAAGTGAATGTTAAGGCATCTCAGAGCTAGTCTCAACATGGAGCCATGGTCGTAGTTGGATTCCTTCTTTTCCTGCTGTACAATAGGCTGAAAACTTAAGCACACACTGTAAAACCAAAACACAAAGTAGATAGAAAGTTGATTCCTGTATTCAGAGTATTCAAACCCCTTTACTTTTTGTACACTTTACAATTCTATAGATGTTATCTTTAATAGCTAAAACTGATCCATCCATCCTTTATCTATACCCGCTGTATCCTGAACAGGGTCATGGGGCGCTGGAGCTCACTTTGGGCGGAGGCGGGGTACACCCTGGACAGGTCACCATTTTATCGCAGGGCCAACACATAGAGACGGACGGAAACAAAGAACGTTCACGCTCTCATTCACACCCAGTGAGTACCCAGAGAGAACCCAGGCAGGCACAGGGAGAACATGCAAATTGGCAATATCTCCAAGCACAATGTTTGGCGCGCACCAGGCTTCACTCGTTATCTGACTCGCAGTCCATATGCGGATATTTGATTAATAATTGAATAGTTCAGAGTGAATTTCGAAGTGTTTTTGCTTAAAGTGCCCATCTCTACTACATATGGCCTAGTTACAGTCCAATTACTCAAGAATAGCAAAGAATATTGAGCATAGGCTGCAAAACATATTGTATGCTCTACGTGTAAGGAGCACTGTACAGTATGTGTGGAACAGTAATGACTAACCTACATGTTCTATGTGTGAAGTAAAGGCATTTTATCAAATTGATGGATGCCTCAATCTGTGTGTGTGTGTGTGTGTGTGTGTGTGTGTGTGTGTGTGTGTGTGTGTGTGTGTGTGTGTGTGTGTGTGTGTGTGTGTGTGTGTGTGTGTGTGTGGGGTGGGGTGGGGGTGGGGGGTGGGGGTATTCATACATGTTCATTGGCAGATGCGTGGGGTTGGCGTCTTGGCCTCCTGGCCTGCAGCAGAAATGACTCATTTCCATTTCTGTGAGTGTGTAAATGTAAATCAGTCATTGCGTTCCAGGGAGCAGATCCCTTCCCCTTAAAGTTGATTTACATTTAATTTCATGTTTATATTCTCATATAAATTCTAGAAGGCACTGGCATGCACCCCATTGACATTATTAAAATGAAATCCCATTAATTGCAGAGTACAGTGGTCGCTGGAGGAGATTCACTACAGTGCCTTAGCACAGAGAGTGGGTTGTTTGTACAGGTCAGTGTTTACACATTCACGTACTTGTACACCCGGTAAAAGTATTCATTAGCACCATGTTGCTCAGCTTCAGAAAGCATCATTAGGAGGATTATTATCTCAGTTATCGTTTTACTCGGCTGTTCCCCTCAGCTCCGCTGAGCATGTTTCAGCCAGAGCAGGCTGCTGTGGAACAACTATAGGTTTCTCACCCACCGTTTAAATGGGAGATACATTTGGCACCGAGCTAGTGGAGCCAGCTGCTCAAGAGACGTTTTCCTTTGACGATCGGTGGAGACCAAAACAGAGTTTAAAGGACTGAATGTGACATCAGGCAACTATTTGATAGAAAATTTGATATAACAACTTTATATGGTTATATAATAAAGCATTTGATGTAATGACTTTATAAGGTTATATGCCAATGACAAAAATGGGGGGGGGGGGATGAGGTAATGCAAGCTTGAAAGAGCAGTGTGTCAGCTTTCATGAAATTTGGAGGTTAGGTTGCACATTTCAATCAACTGAACACCCCTCGCCTCAACTGCTCCTTCCACGTGTGTAGAAAAGTCGACGCAAACCAGGGAATAGGGCCTCTCCAGAGCTCGTTTTTGGTTTGTCCATTCTAGGCCACCGTAGAAGCATGGCAGTAAAGCACAATGGGCTCTGTGGAAGAAGACTTGCTCCCAATGTAGCTATAAAGGGCTCATGTTAAGGTTACAAAAAGACAATTCTTAGTTTCAGTTGATTATAAACTAATGAAAAATTGATTATGGATATTATATTTCTGCTCATACATCCTCATAAAGCCTACAGACTGGTCAATAATGATGGAATCAACACATGTAAATGTCCAGGACAATTAACTTTAACAGTACTGCATCATCATATACACGTGTGGTTATTCCTACTATATGTCAAAATTGTCTTCTATGAAAAAAAAAAGACTTGTTAAAAGAATCTAAATCAATACAGCAGCGAATGTCACAACTTGATATAGAAATCAAATGTGGGCAAATCCACCAATTCATCCGGGCTTCTTTTTCTACACTCTGCTACATATCATGTTGCTATAGAGATTTGTGAGAACAATCAAAGGCTGTTTTAGGAGTCATGCTCGCGTTTTCTGTCAGAACAGATTAATTTATCACCTGCAGTCACAAAGGGACTAAAACGACTCTACGCCCTCTTCACGACTTTCTGCTCAACACACAACTAATTCACATCTAACGTTAAGCTCCTACACAGCCAAGTGTTTTCACCCGCTTTGTCTGATTCTATCTCTGCAAATGTACTGCGACTGATGAATGCCTGAATTCTTTTTTAATTCAGTTTTACAGACTTCTGAGGGAAGAAAAGCACAATATAAAGATATTTTCAAAACTGCTGTGCAGAATTTAATAAGTATGAGGTTTTTGTGGATTAAACGTGAGAAAATTGAAATAGTTGATAAACACATCCAGAGATAACCGCAGCATAGGTCCACATATTGTGGATCAGGCTGACAATATAAAATAGAGTAAGAACAGGAGTCTATACTTTAGACTGTACATGTATTTTTAGTAGTGGTGAAGGGATGTTCTCTGCTAAAAATATGATACCACTGCAAGCTCTCCATTATAACATGGGGCTTTACATGATTCCAAGCACATCTAAGCATTCGGAATAACCAAAAACACCTTTTGGGCATTACAGATGGGTCAAAACTATTTTAAATAGTCATTAAAAGATCGAAAATTTGTTTTGTCATATTTCAATTGTTTTCACTCGTGCCTGGTAGTAATACGTTAGTACCACCAGTAGGTGACAGTAATGCATCTAAGAGCTGTTTGCCAACGACCATTAAACAGCGAAAGGGGGTGAAGAAGAACACGAGGCTACCAGGTTCCAGTAAAACTATTGACTGTGTGTAAAATAATGAATAAATAATGGTCAAATAAATGCTAATGTAGAGCTTTAATTACAGTACCACTGAGGGCCACTAGGGGCCGGCTCCGAAAAGCCTCTGGCTCTACAGACTCTCATTCAGCTTCTCTCATGAAATACAAACATTTTTTTTTCCATTTTTATTCAAAATTTGATTTCCACTAGTCATTAAATTGTCTTTTGCTAAAATCCCTTTCTCTGATTAGTTTTCTGGTGGTCCTCCATAATTGACTCGATATTACACCTCAAAAAGGAGTATGTTTGGGAGTGTTTCTGGTTCGACTGACATGACTGGAGTGCAATAAGATTTGCACTATAGGTTGGGGGGTTCGTTGGATCCACATCCAGGTCAGACCCACCGCTCGCTCCCCACCAGCTGATCCAAATATAATCAACTTTGGCTCCAAAAAATCAACATGGCAACTTGAGGCTTCGATACGGTCGCTCACCGGGCCACGGATGACAGTATGGTGGGTTGCCCCTGGGGTAAATAGCAGAATCATGCAAAGACGACAGCGGACGTCAAATAGTTTTGTGTGTAACTTTCAAAAAATAAACTAAAATGAGGTGCAATGCAAACTGTGCCAGATAAAGCATGCCTGTCATGAGTTAGCGATCTAAGATAAAAGCACTAAACAGATGGTCCATCCACAGATCAACAATCAATGATAGTTCTGTCACCAGAATATCAAGTTTGAGGTGCAGAGAAAACAAGTGCTCTCTATCACAGAGGAAAGCTAATGACATTGCTTCCTATCAGCTTTGTCCAAGGTGAGCATGAGTTTACAGAGAGTCTCCCTTCCTCTTTCTGTGAGTGTGTATGTGTGTGTCTTGTGTGTGTGTGTGTGTGTGTGTGTGTGTGTGTGTGTGTGTGTGTGTGTGTGTGTGTGTGTGTGTGTGTGTGTGTGTGTGTGTGTGTGTGTGTGTGTGTGTGTGTGTGTGTGTGTGTGTGTGTGTGTGTGTGAGAGAGAACATGGGTTGGGGGGTGATGGAGGGGTTGTCTTCGAAGAATATTTTAAAACTTCCAGTGAATATTGAATAGTATTTTTGCATGAAATGCCCCTCCTTAGAGGACATGCAGGGTGTGTGATGTAAAACTGTCTGAGCAGCTGCTTTTCTGATGATTACTTGAGTTACTTCCCAGGTAAAAATGACCTCCTTCATTTAATCTTAACATTTTATTCCGTCTGCAAAGAGTTGCGATAGCACTCAGCTGATGCACAAAATGATGATAATGACTGATGTGAGATTGAGAACGTCATTTGGAGTGTTCTAGTGTTCTAATACATACGTCATGCTATAGACGTTCTGCTTAAGGCTCACTCCTGACTGAGAGATGTGTAGTTCCATCAAGGACATCGCTCCCTTCCTCCAACTCTCTCTCTCTCTGAACTGCTTCACCGTGTATTAGAAGTCAGTGGAAGACACACACGCACACACACACACACGCACACACACACACACGCACACACACACACACACACACACACACACACACACACACACACACACACACACACACACACACACACACACACACACACACACACACACACACACGCACCATCACAGATCACAGCACTTTCCTCATTTAAGGATGAGCCCAAATGCTTCTAATTTAGACAATTTAAAGCACGACAAGGAGCAGGATGACAGGAAGACAATTAAGAGAGCGAAAGACTGAGTCACAGTCAGAGAAAGAACAGGATGTAAAAAATGGTCCAGAAACAGTTTCACACAAGGACCTGAAATGGATTTTTACTGAATGATTGATATACAAATGAGTAGTGGCACATGTTTCCTGACAATGGATGAAGTAATTTGTTTTCATTAGACAGGCAGATAGACACGATGACAGATCTAGAGGGAAGGAGAGTGAAACCTTTTTAGCACTGGACTACAAATATCTGGGAAATTCGGCTGAGTTAAAAACTTAACCTTTATCGAGACAGGATGAACAAGTAACAATGCCCCCGCATTTGGACAAACATTTAAAATAACCGTTGTTTATGTTTTTTTAATGATCATTTCTCCGTCAGGCGTGAAATGGCCAAAAACTCTGTGCCCAGTTTTAAAGCTTTAGCTGCACTGATTCTCGAAGGAGTTGTTGATGCTGAATTTTTCTGTATTACTTACAGTGAGCACCACAGATTCAATTATGTTCACCTCATTTGTATTAAAGGTTGGGGCAGAAATCGCAGAGGCAAATATCACAAAACCTGGACAAATAGATCAAAACTTAACAGCACGGATGTACGTGAGGCTTTAATCTGAGTAATTATTGACACTTTAGATGGACCGGAAGGTCCATTTGTAAGCATGAGGACTTGGAATAAACAAGTGAGTGTTTCACTCAAATATGCTGACTTTTACATCGGGGCCCGTTCCCTCTCTGAATGGCCCTCCATGCTGAGTAGCTCGACGAGCGTCCTGAATCTGCAGCAAAACTGCTGTCAAAGCTCTCATTAATAATTTCCACTGCAGCCTTCATAATTCTCCAAAACAGGCTGTATATCTTGACCCAGATGGGTGGGAGGGATCGGGGGGTTGGGAAAAGCTTTCAAAATAAAACAAAATAGCTGCGACTACACCACGAGAGAGCCTCTGTATTTGGTGGAATATGTATGATGAGTACTGTTTCATGGGTTAAAACAAAATAAGGAAATTGATTGTGTGCTATAATTTTACCGCATATAGAGTCATGACATTGACATCAAAATCCAGGTCTTACAAATACCCTCCAATTGTGCATTTTCACATTAAAAACATTCAAAATGCAATAAATCCCGCGACAGACTCTGAGCTGCACTGTGAAATGTGGTGTGAGCTTTGTTCCCTGCTGCAGCTCCGGCCTGCAGGACCGTGCCGTGTGCAGGGTAGCGACAGTACTGAGAATGGGCTGTGGTTATCACCCAGTCCTGGAATCAGCTGTTTGCATTAAAAGTGTGTCTGAGTTTAAGCTGCTCCGCTCTGTGCCGCACACGTTAACACTTGCGCCGCCTTGAATACTTCATGCCTGGCATTGAGTTCATGTCAGAGAGCAGAGCGCCGAAGCCACTGCGAAGCATGACTTTATTTTTCAGTAGCCTTCCTTGATTGACGCCGGACGGCTTTTGCAACACAAGTGTGACCGGTGGAAAAAATACTAGATTCAGGAGGAGTCCGAGAGACGGGGCACACGGGGCACACGGGAGGTGACTTTAAAAACTGCACACTCACACTCACAACTGTAACTCAGAGTCGGAGGCAGCTGAACAACCATACACTGCTATTGATTTATTGACTGTCCGTTCAGAACACAGTATCAGCCTACAGCTGAGCTGCCGAGCCACTGCTGTTATCAAGTGGAAACTCGTGAGTTATGGTAGTGCCCCAGTTCTTCAAAGCTGTAAAATTACGGGTCATGAAAGATTGTAGAGAGAATTATGATAATCCCCTCATCATCCTCCCTTCACTCACATATTTCTATACTAATGAGGGCCTAAAAGCACGTATCATTAGCTCTTGTGAGGGCCCTCTTACTTATAATCTAATAATCCTAATCTCTAAAACCATCTTTATCAAATAAACATCTTTATCCTGACACTATAATCTAAACCTAGTTCTGATTTGAGATATCGTACTCGAGTGGCTTTTCTGAACCTTTCAACCCTCTTAAGAGACATTTCAGCCTCGGAACAACAGAAGTGAAACAAAACAGATGACTCTATACTTTTCTTCTGATTTCAAGGACCACTTTACATCCCCTGCAGCTACAATTACCACAATGACTCCCTGACAGCTTTACATAAATACACCAGCTGGTCATGAAATGTGCTCATCTCTGTATTCATGCATCTATCCTTGTTCTGCCCCTCATTATTCCACAGACTGAGAATCTCGCGTGATCCTTCCACGTAAAACTGAACAGCGTCGGCCGCTGTCACCCAGAGAATACAGCAGGAACATGAACCCCCGTCCCCATTTTAACACTTTCATCTGGAATGTAATTAGCGCGGCGGCAAGAAGCTTAGCGCGCCGCCCTCCTCTCAGCCCCAACCAAGGTAACTCTCAGCAGCCCCTAATCCTCTGAGCCTAATGGGATTAGCTCCGGAGGGAAGGGAACCCATGTCACACACACAAATACATTCACAATCCAAACCTCTCCTCTGCTGTCTCACTCTCCATCTCGCTCGCTCGCTCCCTCTGCCACTCCACTATCTTGTCGAATAGGATTACAGTGAACCCTGGTTTATCGCGGGGGTTACGTTCCAAATAGAAACCGTGATAGGTGAAATCCGTGAAGTAGTAACCTTTATTTTACAATTGAAATAGATAGAACTGGACATTAAATATATCTACGTTACATATAGTCCTAATGTGATTTCAATGCACGATGCAAATCCGTGAAGCAGCGAGACCGTGAAAGGTGAACCGCGTTATAGCGAGGGTTCACTGTACATCGAAATTGGCCATTTATTAAAAATCACATCTGGTCCACAGTGTCATCACGCTGATGGTGATAGGATGGAAATAAGAAGCCTTAAATTATGATTTATTATGTACAAGTGGACTGCGGTGATCAGCAATATGAATGGACTAATGTTGAATTTTGTTTCAATTGAAGTGTTAACCAATTATCAAAATTGTATCCAAAAGTATAATCAGCCTTGATGTGAATTACGACAAAAACAGGAAAACTTTACCCAAAAAGTTTAAGATATTCACTTTGGTATCGTAGAAAATACTGGAAGTCAGGAAGCTTGTCTGGGAACGTCCACTGATGCTCAGTCGGATTCAGTCTGTTTGGGTCCTGCTGTTTGTAGGACTCTGAGTGCATAAAGCAGACGTCTCCAACTAAATATGTGCTGGGTATTCCTTTGTGATTGCTCACATCATTTGGTGGAGCTCAGCTGTGTGAACAAATGTTACACTTTCATTAAGTGTCTCTCAAAGAAAAAAGGTTGGAGACCTCTGGCATAAAAACTGCCATAAAACAGAAGAAAATACTTACATATAAAGTGTTTTAATCTTTAAATTATGTGAACATATCCAGCATAAATCATAACATGACAAACTTCCTAAAAACAATTAAATTAGCATGGATGTTCCAGTTTGGCCTTTGGGACCAGCGCATGTAATACAAATAATCTGAGGTCAAAGATCCACTTTTTATCTTTTCTTCTCTTTTAGTTTCCTCTTGAGCATTTTGCCTTCATTTGATAGTGAGAGAGATGAAATGAGGGAAGAGAGTCTGGGAGTGACAGGCAGCAAATGGTCTCCCTGGCCAGAAATTGAATTGCGGACTCGCTGCTCAGAGCACACGAGTCCGAGTCGTACATGCACCGTAACCACTCGTCTATCAGGTCCACTCATTCACAAGCTATTCCTAAACTGCCGAATTTGTTTTCATTTCGGAGTTAAAAATCATAATGCAACATGGTCCCGAGACACTTTACAATTACAAACTACGTACAATAAACAAACCAAGCAGTAAATAACAACTTTGAATTTAAAAAGTGTCAACCCAGGACCACGGCAGCTCAACAAGGGGAGGTCAGGGGTCACCGGAGCCCGCCCAAACTATACGATTTATCAAAAAGGAAAGTTTGAAAGTAGAGATGGTGCTTTGATCACACGATAGCAGGTGGTTGTATATGATAGAAGGAAATAAAAAGCCCTGTCAGTGTTAATTGATGAGCTGTGCCCTCACACATGAATGCAGCTAGTCTGGTCTTTTTAAATTCAGATTACTTTGTTACGTAATAAAAAAAAAAATGCAATAATGAAAATTCGAATCGTGAAGCCAGTTTTTCTCTCCTGCACCACCAGTCTCTCTCATTTCCTGCCTGATATTCAGCTGTAATGTATTATACATTAATTCATTATATTTCTATCTTCCACTGAAAGGCCTATTCAACAGTACCGATCGGTGTCGGACCAGAGTTCAACCGAGTTTGGGGAGCAGGCTGCAAAAACGTGCTGGATGGAAACCTATTCACCCCGCGACCGATTCAGCACACTCCATTGGTCTAAATGCACTTTAACTGGGAAATGCAACAAATGCTATGAGAGAGCGGATCACGTGAGATGTGTCTTTGGGCAGATATTGTGGGTGCATTACAGACTATTAACCCGACACCCAACGCCGCACATCCAACCTGATGACGACCAGAAAAGACGCACACGGATGTGTAAACGCACACGCAGCAGCAACGGCTCCATCTCCGATCCCATCAGGCTGATGCTCTTGATCGAATGCCCGGCCGCAGAGACCCCGAGGTGGGTTCGAGCTCTGCCAACAGCTGGGTCCTTTCCAGCACCCCCATGTCTTATTCATGCAGACCCATCGGCTCTCATCACTCATCAGACACCCTCCCCCGCAAACAAGCGCACCCATGCACAAACATCCTAACAGACTAATCAAGGGCATCGAGCAAAGCGAAAGTTGATCTGCAGAAACAGGCGATGAAATTGACTTTAAAATGATGTGCTCTGGATTCATGAGTGTGGGCGAACGTGTGCGTATGCGTGTACCTAATCCAGGTCATGAGCTCCACTGTGTCTGGATCGTAAAACTCTCTCAGTTCTGATAACTCCTCCATCAGCTTAGGCCAGAACTAGAGGGGAAAAGGACAAAGACAAGTGATGGAAAGCACAATATGAGCCATAAATATTAGGGCCATAAAGAAAAATATGGAACCTACTGATATGTGTTAAGCAACGTCTCATTACTGCTCTGAACATCACAGCGTATAGGACGTACATTTAGACTCTTTTAACAGCTAAATAAAAAAAATTAAAAAAGAGCACGTTTAAGTTTACTGTTATGATCCAATTGCTGGTTATAATTTTCTTCTGTAAATTCCATTAAGGCCATTTTCCGTTTCTCACATCGTTCCAGTACAAACTGACTCGGCTCAGTAATGACATGAACATAAACCACCAGGAAAATAGCATACCTTGTAATACAGGCAACCAATCATCACGAGCGGAACGGCATATCTGACGAGCCTCAACTGCAGAAAGGAGAGAAAGAAAACAACTTTAATGAAATGAACGAATATAATTCTATCAGAGGCAAGGAAAAGTCAAAGTAAAAAAAAAGAAGATGAAGACAAGCACAGAATGAGATAACAGAGATAACAGACAGATAGAGCAGCTTTGCTCCCAAGTATCATTTATCTTATCCGTGCTGTTGTGTTGTTATGACTACACTGACACCTAGTGGCCTGAGTGGTAATGGAACAGTGGAAATGTGCGCATCTTACAGATGGGGTGTCACCATTACTAGAACTGAGAATCAAACCACTATCCTTTCTGAAGACTGACCAAAATGTACACACACTCACACACACACAGTATTTGGAAGTGCAGTTGTGAGATCGTACCAGAACTTTAGTGTTGCAGCGGAGTACGTTGAGAATCAGAGTCCACAGCTCAGTGCCACACACCCCATAGGCAGCCACCGCACACATATGACCCGTCCATATATACTTCATTCTGGGTGGAAGGAGAGACAGAGAGAAGGGATGTTAAATAGAAACCTACATTCTTCCTCTCAACAAGACTCAGTCAGTCTCCATAACAGAAGGGCTGGCAGATTATACAAACAGGTGAAAATGCAGCTATTCAATTTGAATGTTCCACAATAAATTCAGACGGGACGAGGACATTGTCTCTGGTTTAGCTAGACTCAGTGAAGTGGTTCCAATGTGGTTGAACTGTGCCTGAAACGCAGCTTTATTTTAAAGTTCTGATCCAAAGCACATAAGAAGCATGAACAGAACAAGGCGGACGGAGAGAATGAAATGAGCTCAAATTTGTTGACAGGTACAGAGATGAAGCCGCGGCAGAGGGAGGGCAGGCGGGAGTGAGGAGGCATAAAGAAGTGCAGCCTCACAGAAATAAATCTCAGTACTTTTTTTTTTTTTTTTTTTTTTTAATGCAAAGGAGCTGTCTGACAGAAACAAATGGCTTGCTGCACTTTTGGCCTTTTGCTCTTAATCAGCATTTTGGAGAAAGTGCTGAAATCAAATGTGTCAGTGTGTGCTCCACCTCACTTGTGCTGAGTTAAAAGCTTTCAGATTTCTTGTTGTCCCTTTTGTGGGAATTCAATCAGTACTTTTAATTCCCGACTGCAGCAGGAAACACAGAGTGAATGACTGTATGTATTTTAAAGGTGCTGCACAGCACATTTGCTTTGAAATCCCGCCACCGTATTACCCTCAATTTGCAATTTTCCACTGACAGAATAACCCAGTTACAGGCTATACTCCACCTAAAATCGTATAAATTAAGCTACTTATTCAACCCTTCGAAATGCAGCAATCTCCATGTTGCTATGAACCTGGTACTAGAATATTCCCCTTTTCATTTTGAATGTGCAATAGTAGGTTTCTTATAATGGAGGGGAGAGAAGCAATAATTCTACTTGTAAGCTCCATGATTTTCTTGACAGTCTTCACAATGAGCTTGAAGTTAAATGCAATTACACTTTCCCAGTAATGAATCATGGATGTCAAGCATCGCAGCCTGTGTTTGCAGCTTGAAGTGCGCTCAGTACAGGAAGCTCACTAATGATGCTAGCAATGAATACAACTTGACAATAACAAATGGAAGTTTGGAGTGGGGAGGGTTGTTGTGGTTGAAATTGTAGAGGAGAACTGGGGGGGGAAACCACAACTGCAAAGCACAGGGTGTATTAGTCAATATGTGTGACACTACGGAGCTCGTAATAAGGCGACGTGCCGTGTACTTTTTTTCAAAGGATATGCTGCTGTCTTGAACCAATTATTGACTCTGTGCAGGTCTGTACAAAACCAGCACAGAAGGTCTGGCACTCTAACTCGTATAGTCTATTAATGTGATCTGCTGAGTAAATGCTAAGTTAACATTCTTTTGCAGTGCATTGTGTAAAATTATAGCATATGATTTACAATTCATAATGTAAATGAAGTATTTTGAATGTTTGTGAGATTTGCATCCTGTCTGGTTCATTTTTGGAATCAACCAAAAGGCCTTGCAAAAATAACATTTTAAAACACCATATCTATAGTAGTGATAGTTGCTACGTCTTTTGGAAATACACTGATTGTGAGCATCATTATACATTTTTAAAGGGACCTTGAACTATAACAGTACTGCAACACGTGAGGAAATGTTTCAAAATGACGATTGAGAACAGAGTGTTCACACCCCAGTGAAAGCCGATCTCCAGGTGTAGACAGAGGCAGCCGCTGCAGAGGTTGGAGCCAGAAAGCCCATTTTGTTTGGTCGTCACAGTTCTGCTATTACCAATAAGAGCATATTAGTCAAGAGCCAGCGAAACGCAGCGGCACTGAAAGCCGCCAGCTCAGCAAGCCAAAACATTCCGGAAATTAAGAAGAAGTGGCTGCATATGAAAGTCGACTGCAAGAAAGATGTTTCTTTTCAGTGATAAAGTCAAGGTGCCAACGCTGGTGTCAGGCCTCTCATCCCACTGCGAGACTCTGGCACCTGTAGAAACCCTCAGCGGTGGTGTCGTTCCACAGTGGGAACCTGCCAGCGGATGATGCAGTTAGGTGAACCAGAGAAACCGGTTATTGTGTTTGTGTGTGCCGCCAGAACAGAGAGAATAAAAAAAGAGAGAGAACTGACATGTATGGCAGAAGAAGTGGGAATGGAGTTGTTGTTTTTTTAAATCATGTTTCTAAATAAATATGTAGAAACGTCAGTTGTACAAATGCTCAAATTGCTTTTAAATCTGTTGGAATAAAAGTGCAGGTCTTAAAATAATTATGTAAAGAAGCTTCTCTTGTGAGCTGATACAGAACAATTACAATTAGCATGAGAAAAACTGTCAAACAATTTAGTTAAATACAGGATTTTTCTATTTACCACGAAGACCGAGCATGCCCCAACAACATTCTTCTCACATTGTATCTAATATCCGGAAATACTTTCCTCAATCTTTTCAAATAGAGACATTTGCTGTGGTGGATTGAGATGTTTGCACACCACCCACAGAGCAGTAAGCCTGCTGGAGACGTAGTCGCTGGGCCAAAAAACAAGCCAAGCAGCCTTGAGTTCAACAGATGACTACTTTCCTCTTGGTACTTCCAATTCCAAATGACTCCCAAATACTTGTGTATGTGGGTCAAAGTTTTAAAGGGTTAAAAATAAGAGGCCTTCTTTATTTTACTGCTGCCTGAAATTAAGGACAATACTATGAGTTTTTATGGTAAATGAAACCACAGGAGACGCAACTTAGCTTGCGGTTTTTGTTTGCTCCGTGTGCACTTGTTTTGTCATGTGATGTACACGAAGACAAGCTTTAATGCATGCATGTATGACATTTCAAGGTGTTAGCTGTGTAGTCCAGAGTATTAGTCCTCAGTTGTTCAACTCTTTCTGTCGCTGCTGTGAGTGGTGTCACTAGCTGAGCCGCTAACACACAGCTGGATGGTGCCGAGGGAAAGTGGACCATTCAGACACTTAGCGAAACACATTTAAGAGGCTCTTGGATTTTAGCATATGCTCACAAGTACGAATAATCAAGTTATCAAGAGAGGAAAAGTGTGTTTGAAGAGCCGCTGTCTCAGACTGTTACTACTTGGGCGTACGTGTGAGTGCAGGCATCTGCGTGGGGATGTCTCTGCAATTACAAGTGCATGAGCTCACCTCATAGTGCTGAAAGCCAGGAGGCCATAGAACAGTGTGTGCAACAGATTGTAGGCCACATCCGCACGGAAAGTGCCCACTCGCCCCTCTCCTGCACCTTTCCTCTCCTCAGGTGAACCGCCTTTCGACCTACTAACAAACAAAAAAAAACTGTGAGACAAAAGACAACAGTGATACATAAAACATTCCAGCCAGATGCGTGAGAAGAGCAGGGTAGGTGGGTGGAATCGATATTATTCAGAGTATTCCGATTTGAGTAGCAGTTATTCAGATTTCATGAACAATTTGCACACATGCAATGATGCACACCCACGACTATTTCTGTCTGCAGGAGTCAGCACGCAGACAAATAGTGAGAGGCTCGAGGGCAATGATGTCACTCCCACGATTTGGCCTCCTGCACCGAATCAGACGGACACTGGCTTCCATCTGAATACAAATCGCCCCTCTATGTGAGGTGGGGTAAACTAGATTAAATTAATTTCTAAATTGGCAAATAGCCCTTTGTGCTGAGGTTAGTATTGCAGCCCTCAAACAGCAGCGGGGGAGTTGATATGCTAATATGATTAGTTCAATGCGGCCCCTCACCTTGCACCGCTGGCAAATTCAACTTTGAGAGGCAGCTGGTAGAATATTCTATTTTCCAGAGCATGAAGCGACAGAATGGAGCAGAGAGAAAGGAACCGTGACTGTGTTGGATTTCTGCCACCTGATATCCGTCCTGATGTCCTCTTCTAAGATGAAACTCTCTGTCCTCTCTGCAACTCTCCATTTATTTACACGTCATTGACCGACCAATTTCCTCTGCTAAAGATTCAAACTAACTTGTTCATGACCGTCAAATGTGAGGATAAACCGTTTGTAAATTGATTCTCGAAAGCAATGTTTGAATTGGCTGTGCTTCCTTCCATATTGCTGCTAATGTTATAACATAGGTTGCAAAAAAGTCTGAAGTGTGGCTAAGCTTCACATTCACAGGATTAGTCTAAGTACTTGCCGTGTGAATAAATTATAATAATTCTTATTCAAACGAGATTTCTTTGGATTAAAAACCAAATTTATGAATTTTTATGGTGTGATAAACAACAACAACAGATTAGTATTTCTGCACCACAAAATATCAGACGGGAAGGAACAGAAACACTGACATAACATAAATAGATAACAAAGGTATCCAAGGACCCCAGCAAACACGACCTTTACTGTAGGCGGGTAAATCAGTGGTTGATATAAGGTCAAAAGTTGTATTTCCTTCCAGTGCCAACTTAAGTGCGAGCCCGCCTAGTAACCGGCTGGGTTGACGTGTTTTTATCCTTTTTACTTTCCTGTTTCTCTGGTGTGTATTCTGTGTATCCTATGAATATTGAGTTTTGTTTTATTCAAGCGAGTGGCAGATGCTTTGTTTACTGAAGGGTCAAGCTACTTATAATATAAAGAAATAGTCACGTTGGTACAGTTTATCACAGTCCAGGTGAACTGAGGCGCCGGTACGAAGCATACAGAGCAGGTGTTAAGCTAAAGGCTACTCGAAGGGTGAAAAGCAGGAGATATTAGCCATCTATTACCTGACAAGTTCCTGGCCAACAAGACCGACGAGTGAGCGGCTCAACTATGTGTCACGCAAACGTGACAAACTCACATCCCTCCTTGGATTTATCACTGTGAGAGCTGCCGAGAGGGTAAGTTAAGCAGCAAAGGCAAAAGTGGGGGTCTAGCACTATTTTTAAAAATGAAATGGTGCAACCCAGAGTGTGTGACAGTGAGGGAGACGATCTGCCGTCCGGGTATCAAACTGCAGGCGGCGAGTCTCTGTCCCTACTGAATACGCAGGGAGTTCTTGCACGCCATTGCTGCTTACGTGTTTACCTTCCTTCACTGGCACACGCAGGGACGCCAAAGATGTTGAGGACCTCCCCAGCAAGAAGGAGAGGGCCTTCAAAAACGAGAACCAGGTGTAGCTGAGGACACTCAAGCTTCCCCCTGCTGGTACAGGCCAAGGATTTTAACAAGATAAAGGTGGAGAAAATGTTGTCGGAGAATAATTGAGTTGAACCTCTTTCATAACTGCTTTAATTGTCTCAGTCCACCTTTAACCGCGGCCGTTACCCTCGTTCTCGGACAACATCGCCATTGTTGGGTGTATCAGAGGCCTGGTCTCCATCAATGTGGAGGTGGTCGGGACCTGGAAGTAACCCTGGGCAACAGCTGGATGACTAACTGGACTGGTCAGAGAGCACAGGCAGTAAGAAACCCCTGCAGATGTTTGACCCGTCTGTGGCTGCCAGCGTTCCTTTCTGTGCTGCGGTGCGCAGACGAGGCGGCACTTAGAAGACAGACGCGATGCGACTGGACAAGCTGGCGAGGCGAGCTGGTTATGTGGTCTGGACTGTTGTGTGACGGTGGAGAGAGAGGGACCCTGTGAAAACCGCTGTCTGTCACAGACAGTGACAGTCAGACACTGCACACCACCTTAATGAAGCAGAGGAGGATGTTCAGCGGCAGGTTGCTGTCAGAACGACGGACAGACTCAGGAGATGCTTCGTCCCCAGAGCCCACTCGGTTCTCCAACTCTGCTGAACGGGGGACAGGGGGAAGTTTACTCTGTCTCACTGGAGATATTAGTCCTGATTATTATGCACTTCAAGTCCCTTTATTTATTACCGTCGCACAACCACTGCTGCATTAAATTAGATATTAACTGCATCAAGAATCCTAATATATACAAGACCTTGTAATTTGTAGTATTCAGTTTCTTTGAAGTGCAGTTATTTTATAGAGGCTCACTTATCTTGTGTGTATATTACTTAAATCTTTATTGTTTGTATATAACTGTCATATTCAGCTATTGGATGCCATACTTTCCATTAGAATCCATAAAGTATTCATCTATAAATCTACCTAAAGAGAATAAATGTTTACTCAAACACATTTACCCCAGAATCGCATGGATGCTGTGAATTCCCTTATACAGTGCAGATATCCTCCAGTAACTGTTTCCAACATGTATCCTTCAGTATGATCATTCCATAATCTTAGTGATATCAGACATCATTTTTTTGTTTTATTTCATCATGTGTGAATTTCCTCTTTGCCTCCTTTATGTATTCCCCACACTCTGTTTTGAACCATCTTTCTGATTGTATTTATTCTACCACTACTAGGAAACATAAATATTAGAACAATGACATTTTTGGTATGTTTAATCTCAAGTAAACAAGGAGTAGACAATCGCTATTTGCAATATACTGTAAATGTAAGTATATGTGTATATAATGTTGCAACTTCTTTTCATCCCTCCTTTCTTTTTTGCATGCAGTAGGTTTGGCGTATAAGGATTAGGGGCATCATTTGAGGGTTTTGTTTTGTTTTTTTTTTTTGTTCTATAAGACTGCAGTTATCATTTATGGAGTCATTTGCCATTTAGTTGAAGGCAGGAAATGTGTTGAATTATCAGGGCTTCTTCCACCTAAAGCAGCAGTCAGCTGCGTCTGGAGCAGCTGACAGACTGAGACTGAACTAAAACAGTAAAGTCGTGAGCTTTATCAAGAAAAACAATGATATAACATCATAAAAAGCTCCACTTCCACATACTATTCAGATTTTAAAATGTCTTAATGTCTTAAACTGTGGAAACAGTCACACCAAGCAAACCCTAAAACAGACCTTCAATATAGCCTAATAATCAACTTGGTTAGCTGATACGATCAGTCGGTATTGCACGGGATACACGACACACAACAGACCACAGGGTAACATAAAGGTAGCCAACAGTTGACCCAAAGGTTGTGCTAACAAATGTCATGTGAGTAATTGCTGCAGGGTGCTGTTGATCATGTTTGCCATTAATTATATAAAAGTTTGAAATCTGTCTCCCTCTTCTATTTGAGGAAATCAACAGGACATCTGATTCTCCCACAATGCTGAACAAAAGTGGATGTGTTTCCCTCACTATTCTGTGTGAAACTGACTCCAAAGGCGAGACCAGAAAACATCTTTGGCTTTCATGGACAATTTCTATATAAGATACAGATTCCATTTTACTGTGCTTTTGGATACCGACATAATCCTACAACAGACTGACTGAGCCACTGAAGCGCAGTACTTCTTGATCTTGTAAGATATGAAAGTGAACATAGCCTACCCACCACTCCGAAATATGTTTTTATTTCTTATTTCGTCCCCTGTCGATTTTACACAGCCGGGGATGCAGGTGAAAGAAAAAGGCTCAAATCTATAATTAGATTTCCACACCTGTAAACTCATCACATCTAATGAAGAGATTAACACTATTATCTTTGTGTTATTACATTGCACATACTGAGTATGTTTGCAATGCTTCATATTTTTGTACTTATCGTGAAATTTGATTTATATACCACCTGCCTTTTGTGTTTTCTCACTACTTGATGTGTCTCCGATCACGTTTCGTTTTGATCAAGTACAACACAAAGACAAATTCTTGTGTATGAAAATTTACTTGGCAATAAATCGGACTCTATTTCGGAAGAACACATTTAAGCTGCACATTAGTTTAATGGAATGTAATTATAGTCAGATCTACTAGTGTCCTAATGATGGGCCGCTTAAATTAAAAGCCTTTTAACTTACACATTGACACAGTCGTGCCAGCTGCCCTTCATGCATTTGGCAACTGGAGCTGATCTGCTTTTAGCCTGGATTATGTATTTAACTTCTTTCTTTTTGTGTAATGTTACAGTTTGTCTTTGTTAGTAAAATAGGTTGCTCTGCTTCATGTTTGTGATGGTCACAAGTTGCAGAAAGAGTCCCTTCTATGAAGACGCTCATTACTGGATTGGGAAACCCTGGTTGACTCAGAGAGTTGATAACCACCTGCGTGCAGTCGCTGACTGTGATTACGTTTGTCAGTCTAAGTCAGCCAGATAACAAAAAGGAATCTGGGTTATGTTCTATCAGCTTCTTAGTACAGGCCTCTGGTGGAGTTGTTTGTAATAAAGCAACATTTCTGTGGCTAAATCCTGAAAATCAGAGCGGTCAGGACATTTTATTGTGATAAGCATGTCATTACAAACAACATTGAATTACATAGTTTTAATGGTGTCATGGGACTGGAGTTGAGGAGAACTTTTCTAAGCGTAGATAAACCCAGACCTCTTTACTATTGGTATCAGTTCACCCTTTTTTCCTCAATACTTCCAATAATATTGCTTCATTCAGAAAGTTTTAAGTTTATTCATCCAGGTGGACAGCAGTCTCTAAAATTGCTGTGTGCATCTTTACACGGCATCCTCCTAACAAACTTTGATTATTAATTAGATGGATGATCACCCATTTTAGACTAAACTGGCCATTAGCTTATACGAGAACATGGAAATAAATTAATTTGCCTAACCAATTTCAATATCATTCTCTAGGTGTCATACCATTGGCATACCTTTTTTTCATGTTACCAAAAGACTCATTCGCCCTCTCACACATTCCCTCCTCCACATACCTCAGGTTCTGCAGCGCCGCCACTGCCAGCATGCCACTGAGCAGCAGCAGAGTGAGGATGTACGGGTAGAGCAGCAGGGTGCCAGCCAGGCGCTCCAGTGTGTCCAGAGGCAGCAGGCCAAAGGCCTCCTCACACAGATACAAACTGGCATCAAAATCCCTGCAGGAGGATTACAGTATTTGTTATCTTTGAAAATGTTGTGTGCTTTCAAAGTTGTGCAAAATAAACATAACATAACATAACATAACATAACATAACATAACATAACATAACATAACATAACATAACATAACATAACATAACATAACATAACATAACATAACATAACATAACATAACATAACATAACACAACATAATATAACATAACATAACACAACATAATATAACATAACATAACATACAAAATAACATAACATAACATAATATAACATAACATAACATAACATAACATAACATAACATAACACAACATAATATAACATAACATAACATACAAAATAACATAACACAACACAACACAACACAACACAACACAACACAACACAACACAACACAACACAACATAACATAACATAACATAACACAACACAACACAACACAACACAACACAACACAACACAACACAACACAACACAACACAACACAACACAACACAACACAACACAACACAACACAACACAACACAACACAACATAACATGACATAACATAACATAACATAACATAACATAACATAACATAACATAACATAACATAACATAACATAACATAACATAACATAACATAACACAACATAACATAACATAACATAACATAACATAACATAACATAACATAACATAACATAACATAACATAACATAACATAACATAACACAACATAATATAACATAACATAACATAACATAACATAACACAACATAATATAACATAACATAACATACAAAATAACATAACATAACATAATATAACATAACATAACATAACATAACATAACATAACATAACATAACACAACATAATATAACATAACATAACATACAAAATAACATAACACAACACAACACAACACAACACAACACAACACAACACAACACAACACAACACAACACAACACAACATAACATAACATAACATAACATAACACAACACAACACAACACAACACAACACAACACAACACAACACAACACAACACAACACAACACAACACAACACAACACAACACAACACAACACAACACAACACAACACAACATAACATGACATAACATAACATAACATAACATAACATAACATAACATAACATAACATAACATAACATAACATAACATAACATAACATAATATAACATAACATAACATAACATAACATAACATAACATAACATAACATAACATAACATAACATAACATAACATAACATAACATAACATAACACAACATAATATAACATAACATAACACAACATAATATAACATAACATAACATACAAAATAACAACACAACACAACACAACATAACATAACATGACATGACACGACACGACACGACACGACACGACACGACACGACACGACACGACACGACACGACACGACACGACACGACACGACACGACACGACACGACACGACACGACACGACACGACACGACACGACACGACATAACATAACATAACATAACATAACATAACATAAC
Source organism: Brachyistius frenatus (assembly GCF_029030835.1). NCBI lineage: Eukaryota > Metazoa > Chordata > Actinopteri > Embiotocidae > Brachyistius > Brachyistius frenatus. Next base: position 654,424 of record NW_027210685.1, read on the forward strand.
ATAACATAACATAACATAACATAACATAACATAACATAACATAACACAAGGAAGCATGGCGCCTCCAGGATGGACAGACATGTGAACCAAACACACCAATATGGCAACATTTCATGTGACAGTGAAATGGCTTGTTATGTGGGTTCAGAGCATTGATAGTGAGTTTCTGAATAAAGTCGATTTTCTAATTTACCTTCACAAATAACCCACGCATTTTATTCTACCTCGTATTGAAAAGGTCATTTTGGTATCTACACCCACTGGTAAAAGTATGAACAAAACAATGTTACATGAGGTTACAAAAGTTTTTGTTAAATAAACTGAGTTTATTATCTCAATATGGCATGTCTGTATTGTATAAACTTCCGTTGTTTTTTTATGAAGTGTATATGTTGCACATTTCACTGCTTCTAATAACCGGCTGTGCTGATAAGTAGCTGAACTGAAAATTGTGATATCACAAACACAGTGCCAGACTCCAGGGATGAAAAACAAAAACACTCGAACCGAAGGAAACAGTCGAAGGAAGCGAGAGAAGCAGGAACAGAGGGAGAGGCAGCGATATAGCAGAGAGTAAGCGCTGCATTTTCCACAAGCTCCTGAATAATTGAAGGGCCAGTTTTGTGGCATTGGGTTGTGAGCCATGTTATCTGCCACCCTGGAGCAGCTATCCAGTAGCTGAGCTGTACACACACACACACACACACACACACACACACTCTCCCAAAGTATCTGATCGGCGGGAGCTCTACCCCACCATCTATTATTCACACACACTAACACTCAAAGGTGCTGCAACACCAGTGCTCAGTGAATAATACAGTCACTCTGGATCAAGTCGAGAGTTATATACAGGCACAGGTTCTGGGTTTTGTACCATCATGGTTGAAATGCACTTATTGTAAGTAGCTTTGGATAAAAGCGTCAGCTGAATAAAATCTAATGTAGTGTAATGTAATGTACAGACGACGCTAGACTCGCAAAGCATAGTCGGAGGAATCTACACTGAGGTGCCAGCACTGCAGAAAACTGTGACTGCACCCAAACTTTATTCTGGTAGAAGGGAAAACACTCAGAGTTGTTTGCATTTCTTTAACCAATCACAATCGTCTTGGGCGGAGCCAAGCCATGAATGCAGTGTCTTATAATATTAAGTCCCTCCAGAAACTCGCGATCTTGCAATTGCAGTAATTAAAACAAATTCAAACAATACCCACAATATTTGCGGGACCTTTAGATGTCTGCGATTTTTCTGCAAAACAAAGGTCGTCAGCAGAAGCTGCGCTGAACTTATTAGGGCATCAAGTAAGTCTTTTCAGACTAAACTCACTTTATTAACACAAATAACTTCTCATTTACAATCAGCACGGTTCTCCTCCTCTCCTCTATTCACAATAAAAGTGACTACGTATTACTGTATGTTGACTTAATTTTATAGACATTTCAAGTTGGAAGAGACTGTACGTTGTTTTTGTGCATACAGTAGGCCTATGTGTTGAATTAACATGAATTAAACAGCATCGAAAGCTCTCATTTTGACAGCAGAAGTAGCCTTTGTATTCTATATTACAGTCACTGACTGTTTTGAAAAGCTACGTTTTTTTTGTAACTGAGCCCTGTGGTTCTCTAAGTACAATAAAAGATTAAACCTAAAACATTGATGTGATGTGCAGTATGATTATTATCACAGAAATCTATTACATATCATTGTTTATCAGGTAGTGCTCCAAATTTTTCTTTTCTTTTCTCCACTCGCAATTTTTTCTGCAACTTTACCGCAAAAAACTCACTTAAAACTTTGTAAATTACACTGAAAAGTTTGAAAAAATCTGCCGCAAAATCAAAATTTTTGATCGCAACAATCACAAAAAAAACCTCGGCGAAATCCTGGAGGGACTAAATATACTGTCAGGGGAAACTCGTTTCGGTGGAACTTTTGCACATAAGTGGAGGTGAGGCCTGGCATTATAAAGGTTAAGTTCCACAAAAGACCCAAGCAGGTCTGTCTTACTGGAGGATCCACATCTTTGTCAAAACTTGTCATTTCCAACTGGAGGATGCTGCTCTGAGGTTTTTGTTATTGTTGTTGTTGTGTCCCGTTGTGACGGTGATGTATTTACTAAAAATTCCAGTTTATGCCAAAATTCTACATCTGCTGAGTCATGTTCTTGTGTAAAAATGTCCTTTTTCAAGAGCGGTATCAGACTGTTCAATAATAGAAGCAGGTGAATCTACGGTTGTGTGTGTTTGTGTTTGTGTGTGTGCGTGTCCACGAGTGTGTGTTCCTACCTTGTCGGCCCCAAGGCAAACTTTGACTTGATGAATTTAAAGATGTGCTCGTCTGATCTGAGCTGAAGTGCCTTCTGTAAACACACACGGATAAGGTCATCTTGTTAGGACTAAAGATCAGCTTGTCTGGATCTATAAACAAGTAAATAAACCAAGCTGAGAACATACGGTGACGTCATATCAAACCTATGAGTTGTAGATACAAGAGGAGGAGGAGGAGGAGGGGGAGATCAGCAGGACAGGGTGGTGAAGCAAACAGGGACGGACAAGGAGAGTGAAAGGTGATGCAAGAAGAGGAGACAAATGGAAAAAGGAAGGAGAGGATGAGGAAAGGAGGAAAAGAGGACAGAAACAGTGAAGAACGGGGGCAACAAAAGAGAGGCACCTTGGCCAGGTAGTTGATGGTGAGGGTGAGGACGAGAACCATGGCGCTGTGGAGAAGCACTTTGGCCAGGCGGACCAGCAGGCTTCCTGTCTTCAGACCGGACTATGTGAGCAGACAGCAACAAGAGGTTAGACTGGACACACATCTGTTATAGTCTCAATGCAGTTCGACATTCCGAAAAGTGAGGAAAGGAGACACAAACATTTTCAATTACACACACACACAAAGTCAGGTCTCTCACTAAAATGTACTCTTACGTACCTCGGAACTTACATAGGGAAGACAGAGACATATATCAACAATCAACTTTTTGGAGCATAGTTAACACCAACAGACATAAAATGATGTTTTTGTCATTTCTGAAATTTTACATTAATGAGTTATAGATATCAGAAAATATGTATTTTTCCAAATGTCTGAATATTTCTCTGTGTACACGGATATATTCCAGTTTATAATATCGTCTCTCGCAGCCAACCTGCTGTAACTTCTCAGAGACAGCTACCAAACTCTAATTAGTCAGCACAGTAATCACTAATCACTGTGAAATACCCGTGGTTATTCCAACACGGATACAGCGCAGAGCATGTTGCACCCCACTGTTTCACAGATGGACATCTCAGGGTTTTTATAGGAGATGAAGCTGCTCTAAATCTGGACAAACTTCTCTCTCTTTTCTTTCTATTTGTTTGTATGCCACTATTGCATGTTGTTTTAACATATATTATGTGAGGGGTCTTCTTATAATTTGAAAATGTAATCGGCTGCAGTATGTTCTGTATGTTAACATTAATATTTGATTTTATTACTCTGTTTCTGTATGTTTCGGTCCAGCCAATTAGAGGCACCGATGTGAACATATTTTTGTTTTTATCATTATATACACACAGGAAAACTGAATTTTATTTCCCTCTCAGCAACACTGCATCGACCCGAAGTAACCAGAGGCTCAGAATTCTGGTTCAGATTCTTACACACATAATCTGATTCAGTCTTTGAAGTGTTTTATCAGTAATACCAATGCCACTATTTGTGATCGTTATAGGTATATATACCACCTTCCCACCATTCTCACCTATGTATTTCACTCATAGCCTATTTTCATTAGGGGAGGGGGCCATATTATATTTCCACTGGGGCTAGTCACAATTATGTTACACTGCAGATTACTGGTACCAAAAAAAAAAAAATTTTTTTTTTTTGCAAAGAAATGTACGAGGCTGCAGAGAGAAATACGGCTTTCTACTTTTGTGAAAGCAACAATTGAAAATCTGCAACCGTAGTATGTTTTGTTCAGTTTGCTGAAGATTGGCTACAAAGACTTCAAGGGGATTATATATGTTGAATTGTGTCTTGGGACCTCTAATTGGACATATTTTGACCACTGTTGTGCCACTGAGAGACTTTAGATGGCACAAAAAAAAGAATTCCTTTTCGTCAGTATGCCCAGGGCTGCTGCTATGAAATTCCTCCAACACCAAAGGTTTGCATTTATGGGTTTATCTAGGCATTGCAAGTCAACACTGTCTGTCAGGGATAAAAATTAAAAAATAAAATTTCAGAGGGCAAAATACATATTTCCTGAACTAATATGCTAAATTATACATTTTAAACCACAGGTACGTTAAAGTAATTGTTTTGGTAGTCACAGGTAATTCTCAAATGTGAGCTGTGAAGTTTGCCACTGTTAGTCTTACTGAACGACAACAATAAAGTGTCCATGCAAAAAAGTGGAATGATGTGTTACACAGTGATGCTTCTCCCAAATTCGTTTTGGACAAATACAGCCACAATTGCACAATGACCAGACTGCAGACAAGATCCTGGCCATTAACATGCATTAGCTGCAACTCGTACTTTGCTGTCAGAGAAGTTTTTTATTTGAACCAGCAAAATAAAATCTAAATCGGTTGGCCTGAAATGTGTTGACATGAATTGTTAATTTCAAGTCGAGCTGCAGGTCAAGTCAAAATTAATCAAATTCATAATTCAAGAATGACTGAAGTCCAAGTCATAGAGTCAACACCTCTCAACTCCAGGGTTCAAATTAAAACATATGCAATTACTATGTTGTTACTTTTTCAATTTTTTTTTTAAGCCCAAAATGAAGTATTTTTCTCCCCATTTCTCATTCTCCCCCTTCCTGTATCTGCCTCTGTGTTACTCTGTCATCCTGTAACATGAAATCTTTCTGTGTTTGTTGCTGGGATAGGATCTGATTGAACTAAATCTAATTTAGACCTGACAGGAAAACGTGTCTCCAGCATACAAATTAGAATCTTCTGCAAACACCGGCTGCAGCGCATCCAGGCCTTTTCATGTCAACCCGAAAAGCAGGTTAATCTTTCATCTGTGTTTTGTAAACAAGCAACCACAACTGTCTGGATCGTTCTCTATGCGAGCTTCAATTACCAACAGAGTTATATTAAGTCTCCACGTTCCCAAATCCTGTCTTTTCTGATGTCAAACTCTCAAACATACACACACACACTTACCTGGCAGTGTCTGACGAAGAGCGCGGCTACGATGAAGCTCAGGACCAGTGATCCCAGTATCATGGAGTTACAGAACTGGAAGAGCCACACACTCAACAGGCTGCTCACTTCAACCAGGTACAGAGTGGTCACCTACAGGAACACACAGGTTGGTCGTGTGTGATGACGTCAGCCCTCACAACAATATGCCTCTGAGAACCTACATTCTGAGGACTGAACACTCACCTCCTGTGGACGTGAACAGTCGCTCTGATGAGTGATGCGCGTCTTTAAAACTCAGGCAAACGAGGCATTACTTGTTTGCTATCAGCCAGCATGTGTGAATAAGTGCCAACAACTGCTCTTTAAGTCAGAAGTGAACGAGTGCTGAGGTTATAGGACCTTGTAGCTGAGTCTCGACAATTTGGTCAAAGTGTGGGAGCTTGTGGTTATGACGTGGGGAACCGCGTGCACGGTACGGTTAGTGGTCGAGCGGTTAAGTTGTGAGATCATCGTTGCTAGGCAACGGCAATGTGGATGCAGTCTAGAAGCCGCAAAGGCCTATGGCCCAGCTTTGGGATATAATATCTACCACTCATGCACAAAGGGGGCTGGATATGGTGCTGTCACTCTGCCTTGCTGCTGATTTGTCCCGATGGCCCTTAGCAGTTCTCAAAAAAAAAAAAAAATGCTTGTATTCACAATGAACAATTTCCCCATAAGTCACTGAAAACAGACATTTGTAAAACTGTTGAAAGGACACCTAGAATTGAAACATTATCGTCTATTACTATGTTTTGGTCATTATAATCCAACAATGTTTGATTTTTTTGGAATTCTTTCAGTAATTTTTGACTGAGTGTAACAGAACTATCAGGGCCAAATGCAAATATACTTTAAGTTTAAGCACTTTAAGAGCAATTTCAAATGAATATCTATCTTGTAGTCCAGTATCCACGCTGTATAATACATCAGTGAAACTGACCCTTTAATTACCTGGTCCTTCTTGTAGTCATACCTGTGTGGTTGTTAAGAAGTCGGCACAGTCCAGGGTGTAAATGACGAGAGCCTGAACGAGCAGTATGAATTGGTTGAACTGCCACGTCAGACAGAAACAGAATGTCGTCACATACATCAACCACACCATCACCTTCTGAGGAGGCAAAACACACACAGATACACACCAGCTTAGATACTTGACCTGGATTCATTCCCACTTCTTCCATGTAGCTAGTACTTTCAGAGATACTAAATTATTGAGCAGATCAGTAAAGTCTGCCAAGTCAGGGCCAATCTATGTAGTGAGGATGGTCAATAGCTGTGATTTAATGATGGTCTGTGTGCGTACCTGCTGTAAGGCGGTGAGCTGAGGCCTCAGGAAACAGGTGATGGCACTGACCTGCAGCGCTAAGAAGGGCAAAGACCAGTTCTCTCTGAGCGAGATGGTGAACTCTACACGAGTGGTGTCGACCCTGGAAGGAGGAAGAGGAGGAGCGATGAAGAGATGTGTAGATGGTGGAAATCAGTTTTAAAAATGATGTTGTGTCAAAATGTCCAAATCACAACTAAGGGCTAAACAACGTCTAACTTTTTTCACAGTTGCCCTCCTCCTGTAGCATATAGCCCATATGCTACCCATCAGCCCGATGGGAAAAACAATAAGCACATAACTGATAGCTATGGTGACAGCTAGAAAAGTTGAGATGCGAATGCAATATTCAAGGTTCAGGGAGGTCAAAGTAAAATACAAATATGCCTCAAACTCTGCAGTTTTTTAGATCACGGCAGCTCAGCTGTCTGAAGTGACCCTTCATTTTACTGTTTACAGAGGTTAGCAAAGAAATATCGCCTACGTATGGATCCAAGAGCAGGGTTCCTGAAATTATTGAAACTTTTAGTCCACTTCCAACAACACTGATGAACACAAACAGTCACAAACCCCTAACTCGCACTAAAATACAAGAAAACCAGAGAACTAGAAAGGTCTTCTTGCCCACTATATGTCCAATACAACAACAATCTGTTAAAGAATAACATCATAAGAAAACATATTTATTTTTTTTAGCTGCCAGCAACCTCTACAATTGGCCAAGTAACATATTAAATGCATGCATAAACAGACATTTAAACAAAGTTAGGTGGAGTTATGTTGTGTAATGACTTTTGAACAGTGACTTCTAGACTGTAGGAATACTGTCTGTTGGAGTTCACCTACAGAAACATGAATGTCTACTCACCCTGAAACTTGTTATATTCCAGTTTGACAGTTTTATTTCAGTCACTGGACATCAAACCACATGACTAACAGACTCGTTCACAGAGGTACATGTAGAATAGATCAACCACAGTTAGTACAACAGACTCAATTGTCTCCTATTCCATTGGTAATCAAAATAAAGGCTTAATATAAAAGACTAAAACGTAAACAAAACACGATCTGACTTTAATACTTTAATGCGAGTCATCAATCCGACGGATTTGAGTTAAAAAGGATAATTTAATTGTAATCGAAGGCAGTTTCATTTACCACACGTCGTTAACCTTGTTAACACTACGAGACCGAATCATTAAGGATCCAATAAAACTTCTAACTGTTTCCTTTTTTGGGTTTTTTTCTGAATGTGGCACTACAAAGTCTGCTGCCTGATTCATACAATCCAAACAGTGTCCAAGCTGCTACAGAAAAGAAAAATGGTTAACACACCATTGCTAAGCTCTCCCTGAATTCATATAATGCTCACATGATATTGGTTTTGTAGGTTACGTCCTTTGCTGGATTTTCAACCTATTTTTGGGAATAATTGAAAGTTTAGTTTATTTTTTTCACTGAACCATTAAAAACACATTTAACAGCAATTACTGCCACCACCAACCAGTCAAGTTGCAGTTTGCATCCATGTCTGACCAGACGCATAGAATATATGTAGGGAGGAATTTGACCAATAAAGCTGATTCTAATAGATCAAAGTTGTAGCCTGAATAGTAGACAATTCTTCAAATATGATAAGGCAGTTTTGCAGAACATAATTATATCACAGTTATCATATTATACTATTGGTCGTTTGTGTGAAATGATTCATTATTAGTATCCGAAGACTTGAGTTATAGCCACACACGTTTTGTGAGGTCACCTTTGACCACCAAATTTTGATCAGCTTATCCTTCAACCCAAGAGCACATTAGTGGCAAATTTAAAGAATTTCCCTCAAGGCATTGCTGAGATCACATTCATGAGATTGGGTCAGACAGACAACCCCAAAATATCGATGCCTCCACCTAGCTCTGCTGCCGGCGTAGAGGAATGAAAAATATTCACACTTGACATTTCAAGAACATCAAAATTGGCTCAACTTTGTTATTAAAGTGCTTCATTAAACTGATTATTTCCCTTGTATACTAAATCATAAATGAAGTGTAACCTTCATGTTACTGCTCTTAAGGAGGACCGCATGCTCAAGAGATGCAAAGCAATACAGAGAGATACAAATGTATTGAAGTGGGTGGATCATGACATAACTTAAAAACAGCACGATACAACCAGAGATGTCCTGTCATCAGTGGGCAAAAAACATAACTACAGCTTGGTGTGGTTTGAAAAAAGCAGGGATTAAAGTCAGAAATATAATGTATGGACATGTGAATACATGCAGCGAAGGGATTACTGCCGGTAAGAAATTGAAACAGATTGTTCCATGAAAGTAAATACGGTTTCAACTATTAATCGGTGCATACCAGGAACTAATTTCAGTGTAATATCAAGGATTGATAATTAATGAAAAACAGTTAACTAAATAAATGAGAAAGGAACAGTGGTTGAACTTTGAAAATATGTACAAATTCATGTACAGATATTCAGTCGGTTGCAATCTGTGACCTCACTAAATCCTACACACTGCTCCTTTAAAACAAGCACATACATGATGTCTGTTATGTCAAAGTGCACATGGACCATCACTCGCACATTTTTGAAAATTCCAAGACAATAATTGTGTTTTTGGCCATGTAAATTGTGATGAAAGAAAACTTGCAAAGTTGAGTTGAGTTACTGGATCCTGGACAGGACGGTGGATGAAAGCTCTTTAAATTGGGATTCCAATTTAAATATGTTCTTCAAAGATAGAACTGTGATGCTTGTGTGCTTTCAATACATAGTTTGTCATACTTGAGAGGATTTAACTGGGTACCATTCGAAATAAGGAAATAACCCTCATCCTATGCTGACATGTAAAGCTGCCATATTTAAAAAGTCAAGTGCTTACAGAAAGCAGTACAACTCTCTCCTCTCTTTTCACATGCGCACACATGAACGCGCAGTCATTACTCACCTATTTAGGATGTACCAAACACCAGTGAGCGTACCAGCGAGCCAGGACCCAGACAGGAGCCACGCTGTGAGGTACAGAGCGATGACATACACAGCTTGGAGCGAGAACACTGTGTAAATATAGAAATACACGGGCTCCAGATATGACTGGTCCACACACACACACACACACACACACACACACACACACACACACACACACACACACACACACACACACACACACACACACACACACACACACACACACACACACACACACACACACACACACACACAAGGGAACCATTAGTTCATTAGGCACTGCAAATACAGAGTTGACTATAGTGACAGCGACTGACTTGGGCACTCAGGGAAGCTGTGGCATTTTCAAAGTTTGGTCTGATATTTCACTTCCCGACATTCTTGTCACACATTGAGATAGCTGACGGAGCTTCGTAGCGGTTTCTCAGTTAATTGATATGCCAATACAGAAACCTTTTCCTGCAGAGTGACAGTGTAGGTGTACCAAATCATATCAGCCAAAAAGGGAAAAAAAAAAAAATGCCACAGCTCCTCAGTCTCCTTATACGACTACCAGCAACAGTACCTTGGGTGGTTAATGATCTTTTTTTTTTTTTTTTTTTTTTAATGCTTCTTTTTTTTTTTTAAATAATATTACTTTATCCACACAGTAAGACTACTTTAATTCATGGGACAAAATGAAAAGAAAAGTCCCAGAAATAATTTTGTTAAATCGCTACTCATTACTGTAATCGTTTGAGTTTTACAGGTGTATTTTAAACAGCTGACAGCTGAGAGTTGTGTTACCTGTATGGGCAGCAGTCTGTAGAGAACACTGAGAACCACCTCTTGGTAGACATTCATTCGCTGTAAGAGATTAATGGTCCTCTTGGATTCTGTCAAGTTGTCATGGATCAGTTCGGAGAGGCCTAGGAATACACACATACACACATTAAAAATGCCACTATTTCTTTACTATTTTTTTCACTGTGACACAGACTGATAACAATTATTATTGGCTTTGTGACAACCCTGGGAGGGAGGGTATTAATGTTCTCAAAACTCACTTGGCTCTTTTACAGAATGTGGTGCTATTAAAGAAAAATAACTGTTTGAAATTGTTGTCAGCCACTAAACCACCGCTTGTTTGTCCTGAATTTAAATTGCTGAATTGCTGAAGGTACAAAGAATGCCTGAACCCATCAGTGCATTGCACCTTGGAGTCATTCAAATTTCCATTTCCTGAATTTAAAAACTAAAAACTATGTACTGTTTTTTTTTCTACAAAAAGTCCCACAAGTACGTGACCATTAACCAAACAGTGTGTCTGGGTTTCATGCAGTGATTTTTAAGAAGATGTGGGCTACCTTGTCTGAAGCAAGACCCCTTCCACTACAATTATAAAATTGAACCCACTTCATGTGATAAAAAAGTGAAGGAGCCCTTTCAAAAAAGACGAAAGTGTAAAAGGCAGAATGTCACACCTGAGGAAGTTCAAATAAGCTTAAAAAGCCATAACAAGTCATATTTATACTGATTATTGACAGCCCATCTCTTCTTACAACTTATCTGTCACTCATAGTGATGAGCTCGCTGTTACAGCAAGCTGTTATTACAGCTACAGCAAGCAGCTGTTTACAGCAAAGACAAACATGGTGACTTAGCTGGTGAACACAGTGGAGCTTTTAGTAGCTAAAGACTCTTGCCTAGCTCCGCCCACCTATTTCCCACAGCTTCAGCTTTCACTGTGATTAGTCTGGAAACCCTGTTTACATTGGTTGTTCGGCCAGTCTTATGGGCAGATGAATCAGCGACCAGTTGTGGTGGCTATGTGTGATGACGTCGAAGGCAAGCGTTTATCGATAAATCTAATTCCAACAATGGTGGATGTTGGTGCACAACAGCTGGTCAATGCCGATTGGTAAAAGGCTGCTACAATAGTTTCAAAATGAACCTTCCCACTGGTATGCAATGACTCGAACATTCCCCAATATCCATGCAAAGCATTTAGGTCTGCTAATACCAGGCTTACTGAACAGATCAAACTTAAAATAAGATAAATATTGGACTGCCAAGTTGCCACAAACACATTTCAGCATGTCTAATATATGTGTCAATAGGGATATATGTTGACAAGTTCATCATATTATCTTAAAGGGGATATTATCTTTGGGGAGGCTGTGGCTCAGTCGGTAGAGTGGGTTGTACACTAATCAGAAGGTTGGTGGCTCAATCCCTGAGCAAGACACTGAACCCTAAGTTGCCTCCAATACCATCAGTGTGTGAATGTGCAGCACCCTGCTGATGGCAGCACCCTGCATGGTGATCTGTCTCATTAGTGTGTGAATGGGAAAAACCATGTTAAAACACTTTGAGATAAAGCACGATACAAGTACAGACCATTTACCATTTAAAGAATGATACTCTAGTAGTGCTGTTTTCACAGCTTGTTTGTTCTTTTTGTCAAATGGTCAAAAATGTGTCTTTGTTAGTTGCTGCAGGTTTAAAATACAATTCAGCTTTATTTCTAATTAGGTCTAGTTTTTGTAGCTTTAGACATTATTTCCATTAGTTGTCACAATATTGTACTCCACATTGGGACACATGGCAAAACCAGGAATAGAGAAAGGATCCATGAGCCAAGGGAGAATAGAGGATGGACCCGGCAGTCATTTGGCTACAACTTAAAAACACCTACCAATCAATTCCACATAAACTAATGGCTATAGTGCTGATAAGACACCATGTTCCAAAGACAATCAAAGATCTACTGGACTACTACAATCGCTTTCGTGTGAGATTGACCTGGGAGAGCAACATCTGCATGGCATCGCCTACAGAAAGTCATCATCACTGGTTGTACAATATCAGTGTGTTTCTTGGCCTCGGCGATGAGCACGCTTCTCAAATTAGTAGAAGTGTAATCTAGGGACACTTTGTCCAGAACTGGCACACATCGACATACAAGCAGAGCCTTCAGGGACGCCCTGGCAATCAGCAACATCAGTGCCATGAATGCTGATGGCTCCTTCAAGGCTAACCGAATGGGCAAGAATGAGTTTCAAGGCAGCCAACTCCAAGACTTCGGTCTGGAGGAAGGGGAGAGTGTCTGACACTGCTTCTCTTTGGGAGGCATCCAAATTTCATCAGTAACTGAGCAGCCTGTGAGGAGCCTGGGGAAGAACTTTCGACAACACCCTGAGAAGCACTGCAGCAGACAAGTCAACTCACATAGAGCCATCTGCATGGCTATCAGCAATGGGGAAGTCAGGACTTCCAGGTTCAGTTTAAGGCAATGATTTACCAGCATCCTGCCAAGATTTCTCTGGATAATACACCAAGTTCCAATGAACACTGAGGAGGGCTTCAAGCACACTAGCCAGTTCATTTGTAGGTGGCTGGCCTTACCAAAGAGCCTCAGCAGCATTAGACTTTGAGAACATCAACAAGCTGTGGTTTTCACCAGCCTGACAGAGGGATTTAAAGTTACCAGAACCAGAGTGGTACAGGAAGCTAATCTAGTGCCAAAACCTAAAAAACAAACCAAATATAATTTACAAATCCCCTAACAAACACAGTGTGGTTTTCAAATACAAAACACCATTAACAAACAAATCCATTTAGTTTTTTCAATTCAAAATGTACCAGTCAAACAAATACACAACATATTCCCACCATTGGTTGGGATAAAGATTTTACAACAAATTCCCTAGAGACTTGTAGGGCATTTGTGAATTTTTTTTAGTTTGATACGTTTTGGTAGGAAATGAGCTGTAAAGAGACTCAACAGCTTGTGAGTGGCAGCTGAAGATAGACCGAGAGAAGAAACTGGCGTTCCCAAGACAAATTGCCAAGCGAGAGGTTTTGTTACAACTCACTGTTCCCTGAGAAGGAGGGATAGAAGGGGTGCAGGTATGTCGACTTTGTAGAGGAATACAGAGGGCATGGGTGGCAGGCCTGATGGGAGCCCAGTGAGGTGGCCTGCAAGAGCTTTGGAGGTGAGGTTCTACATCTGACACTCAACTTTCTTGGCATTTGTGGGTTGCAAGAAAGAAGAGCCACCAAAAACATGTCCAGGCGGGTGTGGATCAAGAGGGGATACCCATGGTGTGGCTTGCCACTTGAACACAAGCCAGAAGCTAATCACACCATGCTGGGTCGCCCGGGTGAAGATGTCTGATGATCTGAGACCTGAAACATCCTACGACCTATGACGAATGACAAGTCCAAGTTGCAACATTTGAGGTTTAAGAAACTAGGAGAGGGCAGAGGACTCGTTGTAAACAAGTCAAAAGTTTATCCAGATGTTGTTTTTTTTACATAGAAAAGTAACAGTAAGGACTCCCACTGGCCCATATATGGGTCAGAGTAGAGCAGGAAGTCAGTAGGTTGAGTGTGGTGGTTATAATTTTACCATTTGCCTTTGGTTTCCCTTCCAAATGTGACTGCTTGAAACTGTTTGTTTACAACCTGTTTAATTTGTCAGACTTTTGTTTCTCCGTCTGACTTTTTAAACAATGTCTCTGCATTCCACAATCTGAGCAATCGCAATATTACAGACAAGATTGACAGCAAAAATTACACCCAAAAAATAACATCCAAGTTATAATAAACAGGGAAATAAATGTAACATTATTGTGTCGTACAAAGGAGCGATATTGATATGGTATGAGTTCATACAGAGACTGATGGCTTTATTCCAAACTGGGCACTGAGCAAAGTATCATAACTGTGTATTTGGTTTAACTACAACAAAGTGTGACACCGAACGAGGATGAAGGGCTGAGTTTCTGCTGCAGGCTGGGACATGTCAGCCAGATCGCTGCTGTGTTCCTGATCCATACAAAACCATCAAAACTGGCAATGTTTTCCATTAAAAAAAAAAAAAGGGCACATTCCCATTCATTTTCATCATTTTTTTTTTTTTTTAACTGCCATTCTTGCTTTGTCCTCGTCTTTCCTCATTCACTTTGTCCTCCCTTCCTCCCTCTTCTGAATCCTCTTGTCTATTGTATCTCCTTTAACTTTCCCTCCTGTCATCATATCTTTTCTCTCATCCCAACTTCTGTTTTCTTCCTTTTCTCCACAAATGCCTCTTTCCATCCCCTTTCTTCCATCACTGCTTCCTTTCTCCAGCCTCACTTTATTCCTTTCCCATATCAGTCTTTGATTTTCTCATTTCTTCTATTCAATGCCGACCCTTTATTGTTCTTTCCATTCTTCTATTGTCCTCCTTCCTCATTTACCCCTTAAAACAATTGTAGTTCTGCTTATTAAGCCGTTCTGCTTTGACAATAAAAAGAAGTGAACAGAGAATGAGACGAAAGGGAGGTCAGCCGGTTCCTCCACTGATTTGACTACAGCTCAATTGCCTTAGTGGAAAATTCGGCCCATTTCCAAGAAGGAATTTTACATGATAATAGGAACAGAACAATTAAACTAATTTCTCTCAATCCAGACTGTGCGTCATGACAAACTGCAGTGATTTATTTGGTCTGGTATTAGTGAAAAACAGTTTCTCTTTGCAAGAGTGGGTACAGACAGCCACCTGGCGTTTTTAAAATGAGCAATTAATGGATCTATTGTAAGCTTAATTACCTAATTGCTCAAAGTCTCGAGCTGACTTTTATTTACTTTTTTTAAAACATAAATCCTGTAAAAGGGACTCCAAAATATGCTTGGTAGGTTGATCAATTATATCATGCAAATACAATGAGGATAAAGCTGCAAAAAGTTAGCTGTTGGTCTGAGTCTTACCTTCCTGTATGGACGGGGCCTGCAACATTTGCTTGTAGTAGGAGTAGTACAGTCCACACTCTGTCCGAAAAGAAATCTCCCGCTCCACTTCCTGAAAGCAAAAAAGGGAATTTGGTTTTATGAAACTGAGCACTTCTCTTCTCTGTAATATGGAAAACAGATATCCTGGCAAGACATGACACAAACAGGGAGGATAGAAGCAAAGGAGCTAATACACTTGTAATCCTCCACAGCAACAATAAGACAGGTAACACAGTGTGTGTGTGTGTGTGTGTGTGTGTGTGTGTGTGTGTGTGTGTGTGTGTGTGTGTGTGTGTGTGTGTGTGTGTGTGTGTGTGTGTGTGTGTGTGTGTGTGTGTGTGTGTGTGTGTGTGTGTGTGTGTGTGTGTGTGTGTGTGTGTGTGTGTGTGTGTGTGTGTGTGTGTGTGTCCTTCGAGGATATGTCCTCAAGAGACTTCCTGCTTGCCATGCATGCTTACTGTTCCATCCGGGGGTAAGAAGAGAGCAAACAGTGAACAAACAGCTGCAAAATATCAAATCAATCATTCATCTATTTTATTCAGTTCATAAATAGCTTTTGCAATTGTGCTTGAAAGAGAGGAAATTCTTGGACTCTGCGCAACTAATTTCTGTAACAGATCGGTTATGGGATTTTACTGAAAGTCGGACATTTGTTCGTTCAATTGTATCGTCTCTCCACAGATGAATACAGTTCAAGAGATCTCAAACTCGTGTGTGCTTGTTAAAAACCAAAGTATATCTCTGAATATTCTAAATTTCAGTCCATCTAATATTTTTTTCTGCAATAACTTATAATTGACAGCGAATCTCTCTAAAAAAAAAACTAAAAAAAAGCAAGTAATGGAAACATTTCTTTACCCAATAAAACATTTGATAACTAAATGAGTAATAGAATAATGGATTGTTCTTTACATTACATTACAGATTCTAAACATCTGCCATAAAATGAAAAAAAAAATAAGTGATGGTTTAAATATGATTGACTGCTTAATTCAATTAATCAGGTTATTTAATTCCAGTCATTGGTGTCCTGCAAATCACCATACCCACTCGGCAGTAACCTCACAGCCATCGCCATCAGCAAGGATCAAGCAGAAGGACACCAGACAAATACAACAGAGTTCCTGGGGGGGCCAAGGGCCCACAATGTCAAATGTATTTCATTTGCCTGCTTACAAGCATTCACTGATTATCAGACAGTACAAACATCCAGGAATACACAGAGACTGTTACTGCCTACATCACCAAATGCATTGATGATGTGACGCACATGAAAATCTCAGCTAATCAGAAACCAAGGCTGACGGGGGAGGTCCACAGGCTGCTGAGGGTCCGGAACACCACCTTCAGAGCCGGGGACGCAGCCGGTCCGAGAACAGCGAGGACCAACCTGTCTCGTGGAATCAGGAAAGCCAAACATCAACACACCAAAAACATGACCTGCCATTTCAGAGACACACGGAGCCTGTGGCAGTGACAGGGCATCAAGACCATCACGGACTACAAACCCTCACCACGGAGCTGGGACAGTGACAACCTCAATGACATTCCTGCACAGAAGCCAGACCCCCCCCCCCCCGCCCCTGGACCGGTTGGGCCCGAGCTCTTCTCTCTGTGTAATTGGTTGCTAGACTTTCTCACTGAGACCACGAGCAGTACGGGTCGGCAACAACACATCAGGAACCATTACACTGAGCGCGGGGGCTCCCCAAGGATGTGTGCTCAGCCCCCGGCGCTTCACCCTGCTAACTCCTGACTGTGCACCAACTCCACAGCACCAATCACATCGTCTGCGGATGACACGACTGTGGTGGGTCTCACCCTGACCAGCTCCATCACTGTGTTGCACCGCCTCCAACTGCGAGACCCTGCAGCGCAGAGTGAAAGCAGCTGGTAGGATCGTGGTTTCCGCACTCCTCCTCCCTCCTGGACATCTACAACACCCGCCTTACCCGCAAAGCAGTCAGCATGGTGGGAGACTCAACCCATCCTTCACACAGCCTCTTCAGCCTCCTGCCTCCCGGGAAGGAGGTACCGCAGCCTCCGTGCAGCTCCTCCAGACCGAGGAACAGCTTCACCCATGAGTCTGTCAGGATGTTCAACTCTCTCCCCTCTCTCCCCCTTTGCCCCATGAAGTCTGAACTTTTGCACTATGGACCCGTATTTGCACTATGCTGTACTTATATATACTGCAGGGAAGTGTCACTGTGGTTGTTTTCTGTTTTATTCTCCCTAAAAATCTCTTTCAAACTACATGTGTATGTGATTTGAAATACGATTGAAATCCCATTTTTGCAAATCTGTTGAGGTCTGACTGCTCCGTTTGGATTTCGGGTCTTTTTTTTTTTTTTTTTTGGAGGGGGGGAGGGGGGGTGTTTTTTTTTTGCATTTTCTATTTTGAATGACACCTAAAGTCCACGTGTACATCACACGTACAGGAAACAAACTAGAGTGGTGGTGGAGAAAGACAATCCCAGCTCGTCTGTTTGGACCACGCTCCTTGCCGGACAGTGACGGCGCCGGTGCCATCGGCATGAAATGAAGCTGAGCAGACAAGCCTCCCCGTCTCTGACGCCATCTCATTGTTATTATAAAACCTGCGAAGCTACCTTGGTATTATCAGACCCAAATTTATGGTGCGAATATATGGGTCTGGACACGCTCCATTGAGGATTGTTTTCAGTCGCTCTGGACTTAGACCTCGAGTTCATTTTGAAACTATTGGAGAAGCCTTTAACCAATGGACACTGACAACCATATACCATGTTGTGTGCTGAAACTCTACCACCACTGTTTTTATTAGGACTACTTCACCATCATCGAACCTGGCCACACCCACTGGTTACTGATTGGTCCGCCGTCAGAGAGGCTGAGCAAACCGTAACCATAAGTCTGAAGCTGTGAGCGATAGTCAGGCAGAGCCAAGCTACAGCGGCACGGCTCCTCGTTGAGATTTGGTGAATGAGCAAGACCATTTCATTACCCTCCATTTTGGATTGTTTATGTCAATTATATCTAGTTCTAGGCATAATGTAATTTCTAGACCAACCACTGTGGCAAAGACCAAAAGTGAGGGTTCCCACAACCAATAATGCTAACAGTAATTCGGGAAGATGAAATTCCAGTTAGATGCAAAAAAAATGGATTTAAACAGTGACGGTGAGAACATATCCATAATGGCCATTTACAGACTGTGTTTTATTGATATCGGACTTCTGCATGGTAGTCATTTTCTAATTGCCAAGACGAATCGCTCACCACACTCACACCAATACATTTTACACATCCTGTTAGAAAAACCTGCTTATAGTTCTGCAAGAGAGTGCACAGAAATAAATGCATGCTTTTCTAGAATAAATATGGTTTATACTTAATCCATGTCAACCAGTTATAAAACCATTTCAATTATAAGGAAATATTTATTGTGGTTCTGATGCCTCACAACATACTATTATGTGCTTATCAGATATATCAGATAACTACATGCTCACTTCTATTGTGGCCATCCTGTAATTTAAGTCCCGAGCACTGTAATGAATATAGAAACCATAGAGAACGGGCTATTTATGAATTCAACTGCTTTGTTTGTGGCCTGACTTTACAATAACGAAGGGGCAGGAGCCCCTGCTGTGAACTGAGATCAGGCTGATGAGAAGTGAGAGAGCTTTTATTGGTATCAGAATACATGAATCCAGAACACCAGGCTGTTACTATGACGCACTGCTTGCCACAATGTGCTTAGTTTATCGAAGGTTGAAATTGAGACAGTTTCAATTATTCAAGTAATAACTCCTACCGTGAGCTGAGAGAACCACAGCAGATTCTCATGTATTGCGTTGACACACCAGGCCTGAGTCAGTGCCAGCAGCCCAGCCAGTAGCAGTCCTGCTGCCATGGAAACCCACGGTTGCCAAGGCCGCCGGTGTAGAATGCCTGAACTGGAACAAGTACGGGACAGTCCGAGCAAAGCAACCCCCCTCCCCTCCCCTCCTGTATGGCATTAGACCTCGCTGTCCCCGACATCATGTTACTGCTGCATCTCCCTTCAGCTGGTGCATCTTGTGAAAGCCCCAAATGATGCTCTGGCTGGCTCCGTTTAACTCTCTTACGAAGCTCCATTTCCTGGGAAAGCAGAGATCATCAATACATTCTTGGATCCTTTGATGAGCTGAATCCAGGTAGATAAACAGTATGCTCCAGGGTTAAGCTACAGAACTGATCCAAATCCATTACAGAAATAAATGTAAATGCGGTGTGTTTTTCATTTCTTGAAGTCGCTCCAAATAAATTAGCTTTTTAATCGCTTCAAGTTCCTTGCCAAAGGAAATATGCAAAAGCTTCCCTGCGAGGAAATGAGCGGCTTGTTTCCTTCCCAATCCTTCTTTTGAGTTTGCCCGAGGCAAAGCAAGCCTTGGCTTCTCACCAAGAACTCTGATGAGATGGCTAATCCTCAGTAAAAAAGAGAATAGGCCGAGTTAACAAGTTCACATATTGCTCATTACCCTGAAAGCAAGTTCACTTCTCAGAAGGCACCGACCGATCCTCTTCTCTCTGTTTCTCTCTGCTAGCATTTCCAGTTTATGGGTCTTCGAGTAACTCCCATCTCTGTGTTGGTGCTTGAAGAATCCAAGCGAGGGTCCATTCAGCGTTGGCCTTTGTCCGCCTTTCGTGCGTCTTTATGTCTTCGGAAGCCTAAATATAGACCGGCCTCTGCCCAATTTGAACACGACCAGAGACTTCGGAACAAAAATCAATCTTCTTCAATGGATCAGCCACTAAGTATGAAGAGAAAAGCAAACACGGCTGAGCCACAGTGAGTCTGCGAACAACAGGACAGGCTGTGGATAACTGGTGAAATCAGGGGGAGGGAAAGAAAAGAAGAGTTGACCACTTGTGACCTTTTGTCTATAAAACCACACATGCATACAGGGAAAGAGTAAGATGATGTGGGGGTGGGGAGCAGCGAGGGGAACATGTTGGAACATCATTCGGAAAATGTGGGGAACATTTGTCAGAGAGTTTTGTGGCTCTGGAAGCCGTGTCAAGCTGTGAGCACATGTCTGAAATAAACCCCGTTAGGCACCGGGCCGACGAGGACATGACCTCACACCTGATGAATTCAAGAGGCCAGATTAGGCCAGCTGTCTCACTGCCTAAATAAGAGGACTGGTGATAACAAGCATCGCAAGAGTGTGTGTGAAATAGCAAAGGAGCGAGAAGTACTTGATAAAAAAAAATTTTTTTTAAAAACCCTCCCGACCCTTTCACCGCAGGCTAAACCCAGTAGCACATTGTCTCCTCTACACATCGGGTGAGGAAACTTAATGCGACATTATCAAAACCAGCCCCCTTTCCTTTTTTGCACAGAATGCCAATGCTCTGATACCATCAGTCACATAAGGTAAACTGCAAAACACCAACATCGGGCAGGCAGGACGACCGAACTCATGAATTACTTTCCAGCGTGTTTCCGTCTTTTCCGTCCCACTTGACCTGAAGACAGGTTAAAAAGCATGCGCGTGTCCCAGACGGTGAGTGGAGGAGTGGAAGTGACAGAGACAGAGACAGTGCATCTCTGAGAGCAGGAAATTAAAACCGTCATCCGACTGGCTGAGGGAGCAACAGTAAGCAGTTCAAAGGGAGGTCAGAGAAAGCAACCTGAACAGCGTGTTCGCTTCACAGTTCATCATTTTCTTTGGCTTGGACAAGTGGACGTGTCTTTTGCTGGATAATGCAGCATTTACCCGGCCTAATATGAAGTATCCTTTTCCCTCCGTTTAGGTCCTGATTGCGATCATTTGAAATGGCCGCGAACATTTGGCTTACTCGTTGTAATTGTTTCCAAACATCTGTATAAAAACAGCTGGATGAAATTAACCGGAATTTAATATTTCCTCCACTGTTTCCATGTTGTTTCCTCCTGTTTGAGGTTTAACGTGATGTCATTGAGCCCCCTTCATCTTTTGTGGTTTAATGGCACGAGTGGAGAATAATATATAATAGTAATAATAATACTACAATAGTGGCATAAAATAAACAGGAAAAGACAAATCGTCTATATGGCGATTGTCAGCTGATATTACCTCATCATGACAGCCCCGCTGGGATTGTATTTTAGCGTAGTAAAGAACAAGACTTTTGGAAATTGTCCGGACGCATTTGAGGAATGTACACGACTAAAGTTAAAAGTATATCTGATCCTTTTTAACAGACGACTCAGTACAGATGTGGTCACTAACCTGTATTACACAACCTGGGAATCATAAAATAGTCATCTCATCAACATCTCAGTGCAGCCATGCTTGAGTAATGAGCCCAGTCAAATCCCTATTTTCTGCTCCTTTAGCTGTCTGAGAAAAAAGACAGAAATATGGCAATGAAAACAACAAGCTAAATGATGAGTTCAGCTGGGTTTTATTATTGGAGCCCTTTGTGTCGGCCCCCCCTTCTGAGTCAATGCAGTCCTCTTTGCAATGAATGAGGGAGCTGAGCCAATGTCTGTCTGAACACAGCCCGAGGGCCGTGTTCAGCCACACAGGAAATCAAAAGCATTGGACCTGTGTGAAAAGACAGCTGTCACTGAGTTCAACGTTCAGTTCGGAGGCGGCTACCGTTGCACTCGAATGGAGCACGATACAGTGACGCTGCCGGAGATGATCGGCGACGGAGGAACTTTCGCGATTAAGTATTCTGAGATACGTCGCTTAATCAACACCAGCACCGGTGTTGCACACATTTGTGTGACCACGGGAATGTGCGCATTTGCGATGTCACCATGAATCTGATACCTGAGCAGAGAGCGCACATCAAATTTAAATGTTTTGGTGAACATAAAGACGTCACGAGGAGCAAAATCCACCGAGTAGGAAAGAGAATACAAAAGCGTGTCTAACCCCGGTGCTAATGGCGATCAAACAATGTTACACGGAGTATTTATTCAAGAAAGTTATTGCTTTCCCCTGCTCCGTGCACATCTCGTTCCTGCTCGCGTGTTGAGCTGTTTTCCTTTTGTTTGGGCGTCTTGGTGCTGCTAGAGATCGTTACTAAAACAGTCTAAATGTGCCCGTGTGGCCCCGTGCTGTTTTCACATCCAACGAAGCATTCTCAGACGTAGCCTGTACTACGTGAACGTCGTCTTGGTCAGAGGCTTTGATGTCATTAACAGAAGGAAACAGTCACATGCATGCAGTGTGCGATGATGTCAGCCAGGAGCCCACTTAATGTGGGAAAATTTCGCAGAGATGTTTGCCAGACCTGTAAAGTGACCCGTATTTATTATGGATGAGAGCATCTGTCTACTTCATTACACAAGTACACGCACACGCACACACACACACACACACACAAACAGAAAATACAAGAAAAAAAAACAAAAACTGCACAGAACCACAAACTGTGTCCATTAAAATGCGGCTCATTTAAGTGTACATGCTGCTTTGTCTTCCTGTGACAATATCTCACAAATAAATTAAACTGCAGATTGTCTCGGTGTGGTCGAGATAAATTTCACAAAGCACCAGGCCGACAATGCAAATTACCAACAGATGAGATAAATTGATTGTTTTGTTTGATTCTTCCTTCTCTTCTCCGTCTCAGCTCCATACTGAAAAGAAAGTCCATTCTGTGATTAGAATAATGCCTCAAAATCTGAGCCAATATGTTCAGATGTACCTCAGCTCTCTTATTGTTGCTGGTTTTGATTTCCATCAATCCTTGTTACAGAAGACTCCCACCAAACTCTGAAACTAAAAGTTTCTAACAAATTTGTATAAATCTGATATCACTAATGACGCATCTACAGCCACGCTTTCGCTTCAATAAAACAGTTAGCTTAATTAGCTTTAAAGAAACTGAAACACTCCATCTGAATGAAGACAAAATATCTATGAATTGAAAGTGCATTTCTGATTAAATCGCATAAGCCCAAAGCTCCCAGACAGTTTTGTCCAGTGGCAATTCCAATGAAGCTTATTCAAACAAGATGGCTGACTCCTCAATGTTGACCTAAAAGCTAATATTGCATTGCTGACAAGGTAACTTGATGAAGGAGTGGGTTCGATTGCGATTGTTTTTGTCGTTCCTTTTTTCTTTCATCACCACCCATGTCACAAACCTTCAGAACCATTTTTATATGAAACAATATCCTACAGTGTTGCAGCATCATATGCAAAAAACACAATAAAACTACAACAAGCTACTTACATCCCTTCCCTCAATACATCCGCCACAACAAATGACAACTGTTACTTTCCCACAACTCGACTTAACTCCCCACTGCTTCTCGTACTTTGTACTTTTCTAGATTAAATATTCTACCGTAGATCGTATCGTTGTTTTCTACCGTAGATCGTATCGTTGTTTTCTACCGCAGATCGTATCGTTGTTTTCTACCGCAGATCGTATTGTTGTTTTCCACCGCAGATCGTATCGTTGTTTTCTACCGCAGATCGTATTGTTGTTTTCTACCGCAGATCGTATTGTTGTTTTCTACCGTATATCGTATTGTTGTTTTCTACCGCAGATCGTATTGTTGTTTTCTACCGCAGATCGTATCGTTGTTTTCTACCGCAGATCGTATCGTTGTTTTCTACCGTAGATCGTATCGTTGTTTTCTACTGCAGATCGTATTGTTGTTTTCTACCGTATATCGTATTGTTGTTTTCTACTGCAGATCGTATCGTTGTTTTCTACCGCAGATCGTACCCCTTCAGAATAGCCCGCTATAATAGACACAGCAAGAAACTACTGTGACATAATTTTAAACACATCTGGATCCTTCCATCAGCAACCAAACAGAGGAAGGTCTGCTCTTTCTTAACAAACCCATGTGGTTTCGAGAGTTGCCATTAAGCAGTTCAATAAAATTATTCTAATAAATATTCTCTCTGATCAATCAGTGGTCTGTATTGCTTTTTAATCACCTTTTAGTATCAGCTCAACTCCACAACGTTTGCCTGATGGAAAAACAAAACAGCTGAGTCCAGTTGGGTTGAGTTCAACTTCACCATGTGGTGGAAAAACAGCTTATTACCACTTCATTAAAAACAAAACAGAAAGAGCACACAGCAAGAACGTTAATTTACATTTTGCCCCAGTTTGAGGTCGAGAGAGAAATCTGTTCTGCTATGTCAACCAGCTCAAAACCTGAGATGTATATGTCAGTTCGAACCAGTGTATAGCTGAAGCTCCAGACGGGGTATTATAAAATGACATCACATTTGGCAAGGCACAACGTTCTGTTGCTGTACAACAGTGAACACTCTTAAAAAAGGACTGTAACAACCTGATGATTCAGGACTTAATGTGCTTCATTTAACAATCCTTTGCAGCGCACGGAAAAACAATCATCTCGTCTCAGGATGGAGTTTATGACGTGTTTTCAGGCCATTTTAGGCAGAAAGCTGGATGAGGGGAAGTGTGTGATCGGAACTTTTGTTGAAACTGTTTCCTCTTGAGATAAGCAGAAAATGCACTTGGAATTCTTTTGTTAAATGTTCAAACCGAGAGATTTTTCATCTGTAAATATCCACATCTGAAACGAGGGTGATAAATCTTGCGCATGGATGTCGAATCCTTAGACAACCTCCTTATAAAAGTGCCAGATACATCAATCCAGTCATCTTAACAAGAGCCTTATAAAAGATAAAAGGGCCCATGTGTTTTCAACATTCCCTGCTCGTCTTATGGTGCAATCATACAGCCGGTGAGTGTAGAGTTCTCATAGAGCAACCGAGGCACCTACACTTTTACAGAATGAAGCCTAATCAGTGGACAAATGGTCTGGCAACAGATCGTCTCATGATCATTCACCATAAGCATTTTTTTTTTTTTTTAACATAAACTAGTTGTAAATGTTTAAAACCCCAGCAAACAGCAAACAGCCACACTAGTAGACTTTATTGTGATAGACAGAGAAGTGCCGAAAACTCCCTTCAGGTACTTCAAGAAAAATAGGATTGCTGCTGAGATTCTATGCCGGCCTAAATTTAATGTTGCACAATGGCATCCATTTTAGTATTCTTTATTAGTATAACCTGGTACGCTTTCTCCTTTTTAACCACATTATAGAAAATTAACACCTTTACCACCCACAAAATACGCAGAATACCCTCTCTGGAGTCAGTGTTGGGTTTGTTGTTTCTGGGCTACTGTACCAACATGGCGGTGCAACATGGCAGTGCGCTCCGTGGAGGAGGTCCCACTCCCTACGGAGGTCTTAAAGGCTTAATCTGAGGTAATGAAGACAAAACCTTTCTTAGTTTTAGGAGATTAAAGACCAATGAAAACATAATTAGGAATATTAGGCTATATTTCCACCAACGGAGCCCCCTAAATCCTACACACTGAGCCTTCAATTTAAATATGGTTTGTCATCACTGAATTAGAAATACAGCTGGCACTATGATAAACCTTGGTGCTTAGTCATTCGGCTCTAGTATTTTATATTAGACCAAGAAAGCATTTTATTAAATGGTTTTCTGCACTGACTGTTCTGTTGGAAGACAGACAGGCTGACAGTCTTCATGCTTCAGGTCATGAGATTAATAATGGGACTTTTCGCTCAACCTGCTGTTTGTCTGTTTGTACCATTAGGACACTAACTGAAACAAGGCAGTCTACTCTTGCAGCCTGCTGTGCCACTGCTGTTGCTGCAGCAGGTGTTTACCCTGACATTTGACTTGAAGCAGTGGGACAAGCTACTAAAAACATTACATTTGTTGTCACCAAGTGTCCCGGTAAGGACTGTGCCATACCCTGTGCCATACCCAGATATAATCAAATCTATTAAAAGGAAGGTTTACCGGGACGTGTCACATGTCTTCCAAACATTTGATTGGTTCGTATTTGAACATAAATGAAATCAAACATCAAACAGACTGTATTGTTACAAAAAATGCACCTCTATAGACCCATTAGCCACATTGACAACATTTTCTGGAGGTTTATTGTTGCCTTTATTCAGATTGTGCAGCGTAGATTGACAGGAAATGTAGGGAAAGTGAGGAGGGGAATGACAGCAAAGGTCCGGCCGGCCAGGAGTCAAACCGGAGCGATACTGGATTGTTGGGGCCGACCATCTTTTTCTGTATTATGTTCTGTAAAAAAGTTTAAACTTCAGTGCAAATCAGCTAATTTATACAACAAGCCGACTAATCTGTAATAGACCAGAGGGATATTACACCCGGCCGACGTTTTAGCCCATGTGGTTCGCCAAGTGGGTCACTCTGAAAGCATTTTCAGAAGAAAAAAACACTTAAAAGGAAAAGTTTGTGGCGTTTACTTTGATGTTGGAGAACCACAGGTCGTTCTCATGTAGAGTAGCCACATAAATACAGCACAGCAGGCCAAGGCCAACAGAGACAGACCATCCAATGGATGTCCAGATTATAGCCCCCCACGACCAGTCACCTGCAAGTACATGGGCATTACATTTATTAACATTGCAATTGGAAAAACACAGCATGCCATGATTAATGTTTTCTATAAAAGCCTTTTGCAAAGAAGTCACATGGAGGTGCCACAAGTGTAAATATAAAGCTTACTACAGAGTGGCTGAGTTCCATTTAGCTGCTTCAGTTTCAGGATAACAACATTATCCATGTCGGCTCAAGGCCGGATTATGCTTGAACAGAACTAGTTTAGAAGACTGACTGTCCAACCATATCAGAAATATGTAGTGTGCACATGTTTCAAACAGTCGCACTGGAGGGAGCAATGAAAAGTCTTTACAGAGAGAGGACAGGATCAAAATCATTTTAACATGGTGATATATCAGCAGCGCATGATTTCAGCCACTCATAAGTGTTGTTTTTAGAAGTAGAAGGTAGATAGAAATATCTGTGAAGCAAATCAAACTTTGGCTGCGTCCTTACCTCTGCATGAAGCTGGAGTAAAACTACAGAAAGGGTTGGACTAAGGGCTAACTAACCCGATTTAAGAGAGGTGTGTATGTGTGTGTGTGTGGAGGGGGGGGGGGTTCCCAACAAGCAACCATCCAGTCACCTTTACTGTCTTACTGTTGGGGCTCACTGGGACACTTGAATATAACAGAGGTGGGTATAAGACAAGTGAAAAAAAATGTTAAAAAAAAAAAAACTACTGTTCCTTCATCTGTCTCTTACGTTAGTTCAGTAGATATTGGTCATTTCAATCATTTAAAATGTCATTCTGTGATATTAAGAAAAGGGCAGAGTTTCTGTTCATTATGACTGATCTCCTTCTGGGATGCAACAAATTCAATTCAATTCAATTCAATTCAATTCAATTCAATTCAATTCAATTTTATTTATATAGCGCCAAATCACAACAGGTTATTTCATGGCAGTTAACACATTCAAATTCTCACAGCAGAACTGTGCAACATTATACAGAGAAACCCAACAATTCAACAATTGCCACATAAACTAGGAGGGAAATAAAACTCCCTTTTAGCAGGAAGAAACCTCCGACAGAAGCAGGCTCAGAGGTGGGCGGAGCATCTGCCTCCACCAGTTGGGGTGAGAGGAGAGCAGAGAGAGAACAGGACAGCATAGAGATCCAAGCCGAGCAAACATAACGCAAGCACAACGTGCCCGCATACACACACAGTGCAGATTATAACCAGCACAGTCAATTATCAAAATGTCATTAAAACCACACCGAAAACTTGACATCCATGTCTGCACCCTGAGCAGGTGGGAGGTCTGGGACAGGTCCAGAACACTGATCCTGGAGCTGCACCAGGATCTCAGACACTGCAGCAGCCGGGGCAGGGTGCTGTCCAGCCATCCTTGCTCGCTGCAGGCTACCTATAAACCTATAAACTATCAAATCCACCTGGGAGGCTCACTCACCGTGCACGATCTTCTCTGAGTGGGGATCGGTGCAACAGTTGGACTGCTGGGACTGGAAGTCTGCTCCAAGAGGGGCCTCCTTCCCCTTGCTGCCCTTCCTCTGACGCAGGGCTGTCATGTTGACGAACTGCTACGAGACAGGGAGAGAGTGGGTCTCATTATTCACACAGATATGATTATTGCAAAGACACAACAACAACAACAACAACAACAACAACACACACACACACACAGGCAGACAGCGTGCGCACTAACGTTGCTGCGGTCTGAGCCAAAGCAAACACCGAGCTGCATGCACCACTGTTTGTTTCCCTTCACTGTCTGCAGCCTCTCATTCATACGCGGGGTGGACAGGCCTGCGTACCGCGGCGTTTCCTGGTTGCTGCAAGAACAACGTGAAGCATCAGATCCTCCGATCGATACCAGATCACCACATTAAAAGACGTTAATTGTACCGCAGCCGTTTCTACCGGGAGACATCACCAGCGTGTCCGGGTCAAATATCACGAGGGACGTTATAGTGATGCGGATAGTGAGCAACAGAAGACGATCAAGTAGGAGATGGTCGGTTTAGAGTCGCGCTGTGCAGCACGGACACACAACTGCCTTATTTTTAATGAATG
This sequence comes from Brachyistius frenatus, assembly GCF_029030835.1. Lineage (NCBI taxonomy): Eukaryota > Metazoa > Chordata > Actinopteri > Embiotocidae > Brachyistius > Brachyistius frenatus. Next base: position 683,133 of record NW_027210685.1, read on the forward strand.
TGCATTTTACGTAAAGGCGCGCTCCCGTTGTGGACGCCACACTTTGTTTCTGTCTTGACAGCAACAAAGACGAACACGGTTTGAGCCGACGGTACATCGATAAGCCTCACCCTCCTCTACAGCAGCGGCGGGTAGGACGGTCCGACTACCTCCCTCTCTCCCTCCTTCTCTACGGCTCTCTACCTCCCTCACTCTTTCATTTTGCTCTCCTTTTCTCCCCTCCCGTAGAAATTCATCGGTCAGCTTCGTGCCGCACTGGGTTTTAACCGAGAGACCACACCGGAACACGAGAGGGACGGCCTTCAAAATAAAAGCGCAGGACTATCTCCACGTGTTTTAGGTGGACATACCTTGAAAAATTGGATGGGTTAGAAATAATATCATAATATTAATATGGGCGAGAAAGGGTTTCTGAAAATATATCTACAGGCTTTACAACAGCAACACATTGTAAGACATGAACAACAATGGCTTTTATTCATAAAAACAAAAAAACAGCTTGTACACCATATATTACCAGGAGCAGGGCTCGAACAGCATTATCACCGGGTCAATTCCAGCTCTAGAAGCGGCCTCGAAGAACACTGGACTATCTTCTGCCTTGAAGAACATGTTGCCACTTTCACGGAGTTCACGCAGAGCTTCCAGTGACTCAATCTACAGTCTAGTTAACTCAACAGGTAAAAGGTTTGCATACACTACACATTACAGGAAGATATTTTACACTTACGTTTACTATCCAAACAATGTCTGTGTAAATTTTGGTTGCATTTGAATTCCTATTTATGGACGGTGGTGTTATAGGTTGCAGTGAGCCAAAGAGTTGTTACAATGCAGACCATTTCTTACTATAGTGAAAAGTGACCCAAAAGTCATTTTTGGGTCACTTTTTGGCCGCCACGCCACGGGCACACCGATCGACGAAAACAAATTATTTTGATAACTTTTAATTCCAAACATGTTAAGAGGGCACCAGCTAAATGTCAAGTCGGTCCAACAAAATCTGTAGGAGAAGTCCGTTAAAATACAACGTGTGAATCGCCAAAAATGGCGACTAAATAAAAAATGGTGGACTTCCTGTTGAGTTGATGAAATGGTGCGTTGGAACTTTTTCGTACATCTCGGTGTGATACACATGTCCACCGAATTTCTTGCATGTAGGTAAATGTAGCCACCGGGGCATCTGTTTAGGGGCGCTTAGCGAGCCATTTGGCCACGCCCACTCACAACTCCACTAAAATACAAAATCTTTCGCCGGGAGAGACACGTGTACCAACTTTCATGAGTTTTTGAATATGATAAAGCCTCCAAAAATGCAGTTGTTTATGGAGAATAATAATAACGCGGAATAATAATTCTTTGAAGAACAATAGGGCTTTCGCACCATCGGTGCTTGGGCCCTCATTACTGGCATACAAGTGTAAAAAGAGTTGTTCTAAACCGGGTGAGCCGCTATCTAGATGTACCGTCGTGGAAAAGCTTGCAGCTCGGCCAGAAGTCTTCAAGTTCTTCAAAATCATCCTTTTTTTTTTTATTTTGGTTGAGTTTTCAAAACAAATTAAAACGGTGCTACCAAAGGTACACTGTGACTCACAGAGTTCAATGCAATGTGAGATTTATTCAATATTGAAAGACATGACAGAAATCTGGGAGCTGATTTTCAGGGAAAAGCTCCTCTGACAAAGTCTCCAAGGATCCCATATACAATACCTATAAAAAGTATTCACCCCCCCTTGAATTTTTCACCCTTTTGTTGCTTTTATACATGACATCATGATCAATATAATTTGACATCCCACAGAGTTCAGTTAATTCCATCATGAAGAAATGGAAGGAGTATGGCACTTGTTTAAATCTGCCTAGAGCTGGCCGTCCTCACAAACTGAGTGACCGGGCAAGAAGAAGAAGACTGGTGAGGGAGCCCACCAAGACACCTACGACCACTCTGGAGGAGTTAAAAGCTTCAGTGGCTCAGATGGGAGAGACTGTACATACAGCAACTGTTGCCTGGGTTCTTCACCAGTCGAAGATGTATGGTTAGAGTGGCAAAGAAAAAGCCACTGTTGAAAAAAGCTCATATAAAATCTCGCCTGGAATTTGCCCAAAGGCATGTGGAAGGTCAATTGGAAAAAGGTTCTTTGGTCTGATGAGACAAAAATTGAGCTTTTTGGCCACAGGACTAAACGCTATGTTTGGCGAACATCAAACACTGCACATCACCACAAACACACCATCTCCACCGTGAAGCATGGTGATGGCAGCATCATGCTCTGGGGATGCTTCTCAGCAGCAGGCCCTGGAAGGCTTGTAAAGGTAGAGGGGAACATGAATGCAGAAAAATATCGCCAAATCCTGGAGGATAATCTGATTCATTCTGCAAGGGAACTACGACTTGGGAGAAGATTTACTTTCCAGCAAGATAACGACCCCGAGCATATAGCAAAAGCTACACAGAAATGGTTCAAAGACAACAAGATGAATGTTCTGGAGTGGCCAAGTCAAAACCCAGATCTCAATCCAGTCGATAATTTGTGGCTGGATTTGAAAAGAGCTGTTCACGCCCGATCCCCGAGCAACCTGACAGAGCTTGAGCTGTTTTGCAAGGAAGAATGGAGAAACATTGCAGTGTCCAGATGTGGCAGCCTGATTGAGACAAATCCACACAGACTCAGTGCTGTGACTGCAGCCAAAGGTGCATCTACTAAATACTGACTGAAGGGGGTGAATATTTATGCAATCATTTACTTTACCTTATATATTTTTTTAATGAATTGACATTATTTTGTAAAAATCTGTTTTCACTTTGATATTAGAGGTTGTTTTTTTTTGTGCAAATTCTTGTCAAAAAAAGCCAAATTAGCTTGACCATGATTTCATGTATAAAAGCAACAAAAGGGTGAAACATCCAAGGGGGGAGAATACTTTTTATAGGCATTGTATGCCTACCTAAACTCACCTTGCCTGTGTGTGGTGCTTCAGATTCAGTTTTTTATTTTTTTTTATTTAGTTATTTCTGAGGTGTTTCCCAGCATTGTTGATGTCCTTGACTCGAGGCCTTGAGTTCCTTGCTGAGCCATCTGTGTTTCTTCCAAAACAAACATTTTCTAAAACATGAAGAATTAATATCAAAATGAACAATTGTAATATGCCATTATTTATTGAACTCAGAGAAGATACCAAAAAAAAAAAAAAGTTTTATGGTTCCTTATGAAATTCATTTAATCCCTTAATTATACCTTAATCATAATAGTCTAATGATGACTGTCACAAGATTATATACCACAGTACACTTTGCTGATAAAAAAAAAAAATCTAAACCATTATAGACAAAATGAGGATCTTTAGCTGTTGTGAAACTTGAATCACAGATTGAAACAGCAGCACCACCAGAATAACAGCGGACTCCTCACAAGCCCCGCTCTCCTCCACCCGAAGCTGACTCCAAACACTGACTTTTGCTGGTTTCTAGCTATGATTGGCCTGATGAACACACAGAAGAACCCTTTTTCACTGCGGTCCCTGTGACTTTTTGCAGCGTAACAATAATCATGTCTCAGCTCTGTGAAGTGCCTCACCATGTCAGTGAGCCATGCACAACACCAGGAGAGACAAATGTGCAGCCATCATTAATTAATGTGACTAATTACACCTTTTTTTAAGATATGAAAATGTCTGCTGTGTAAAAGGTGTATTATCGTCTCAGTTTGCAGCTCTTTTGAGCTTAGTTTCACTTATTTAAGTTTGCAAATTTAAAGTGTTCAGTTAACTGCATACCAACCACATTTATGGCAGCTATTTTCAGCAAAAAGCTCTCAAAAACGGTGTGCTTTCTACTCAGCACCAAACAGACACTGTTAACGTCCAACTAATAAGGAAAATGGAGCAGCAGGTAAAAACCTTGATATATTATCCCAGGAGCAGGAGAAGACTCAAATCGATCTGAAAGGAAATGAATATTGCGCTTATGCTCATCAGGTGTATTCAATTAAAAACTAAATTCGAATCTTCCACTGCTGTGTGTGTAATAGGTAACTGATCCTGTTAAACCAGCCAGCATTAGACGGAGCAGACACAGGGCCATGTCTCTGTCAGCTCAATGAGGACGATGTCTGGGCTGAAGGAGCCAATCAAATCAACGTGACTTTAAGTGATTAAAAAGGGTTTAAGAGAAGGAATTAACGCTGGCTGCTTTCATCAAGTAATCTAATGGACCTGAAAACTGAGTTTACACAAGTTTAAAATTGCAACTTTCCATTTCACACTTGTGAATGTAATAGTTCCAATGGGATTCCAGCATTTTCTAAAGAATGAGTGCAACAATTTGCATTTCACAAAGACTTGCATGCACTTTTGTTAAAAAAAAATAAATATCATAAATCAACACACCTTATTGCAGCCACAATACGTAGGTGAGGAGGGAATCATGCAGAGGAAGTGTTCTGGTCATCAACCTCAAACTCCTTGACTTTATTGCACAGACCACCGATGACAACTCCAACATTGTGTATGGTTGTAAACGGTGTTGTGTGGATCCGGCGAGGTGCAGGAAAAATGGACACATGGGATTGGTCAAACTGTGGTTCCTGTTGTAGTCACAGATGGCAGACTGAACTGGACTCACATCATTTTATAAGTCTGTTTTATTAGGTCTGGATGAATCGGAAGATCACGTAACGACCGTCTGTTATCACACCAGGGATGTGGCTCTTTGTGGAACTGCTGTTGTACAGTTTAACCCGGTATTGTGGCTTGGTGGACTTCCATGCGGGTCGATGAGGTCCAAATCCAAACATATTTTTTGAGTTGTTTTTCATTTCCAAACCAAAACCTTTTTTTTTGTTTTGTCCTAACTACAACCAAATGTTTTTGCTAAAAGTTTCATATTCCTGTAAATCACATGGCTCTAAGCATGCAGTAGGTTTCATTTCTGTCCACTACAGGAAAAGCACTTTCACGCCAAGACAGGGCAAGGCGTGGATATCTCACGTTTTGCTGTGGTGGACCGGCGTGTCTATTTCACGCTTTGCTGTGATACACAGTTTGCTGGATGCTGTTCACCTGAGAGCTCTCTGCATCAGGCTTCACAGTGTGTTGTGCTGAGCAATCAAAATGAACATTCGGTAGACAATTAATTGACATTTCCTGTCAACCAAAGTCTGTTGTTGGTGGTGTTTCTCTAGCTTCTGACAGACATCTGAAATGGGCCAATTCAGCTCCTCTTGCACTAACAGTGTCACTCTGATACACTTTCCAAATAAAACATAGTGAGTCCATCAAAAATGAATACTGGTATTTACTTTGTTTAAATGTTTTGCCAATGTTTAGTACATTTACGTGGTGGACCAGAAGAGAACATATTTAGGCTGTTTGAGTTTTATACGATTCCATATCCAGACAAGGATTTGTTCATCAAACTTTAATTAAAATATTTTGATATAGAACATTTGATTTGTAATATTCTCTGTATATTACCCATGTTTGTAAGTGTGTGGGTGTTTTGTAATTAATTGTGTATTCAATTTAAGGCCGGTACTTTTGGATGGCACATCATCGTGTCCCTGTTACCTCAATAATTCAATACAGACACACTCCACTGAATCAGTGTTGCGGTGGCAACTGCTGATTTGAGCCTGCTAATTGATCAAATTGCCACTTAATATAATTACTGATTACACTTCCCTCCAACAAAATTTGTTCCATGTCGTTCACTTCATTTTAGATGATCACAACAACATGGTGGAGGATTCCAGAGAGCAGAGGAGCAAAAAGAAGGGCAAGCCTGATGATAATAGTGTGAGAGTGTCAGGTTCTGCAAGTGGAAGACTGATGATGCTGAAGAGAACCAATAAGGTAAAAGATGAGGATATCATCATCAGGGAGCCCAGCAGTGGAATGTGTCAGTGTCAGCCTCAGATGAGGAGGAAATGCATGAAACGTCCTTCTCTGTACAAAAAAAAAAAAAAGCCGAGGGACGAGGCATGAAAGTGCGTCTCTCCAAATCCTGTAGTAGTACATGTGTCGCTATGTGTTTGTGTGAAGCTGGATCTGAAGCCTACAGAAGTTTCCGGATTGACGACGGTGTTTTGTGGGATGTATGAGCAGGTTACTTTCAGACAGATGCTCCACCAGTAAGTCCAACATGCTCTTACTTGCTCTCTACCACAGATACACACTTGTACGCACACATACTCACACGCACATACGACTGCAGTTCAATCAGGAGAGACTTGATTTAAGTGAACAGATAAACAGCTTGACCCGGACAATGAAGGCTGACGGTGGAAGGGGGTGGAGGAGATGACGCAGGAGAGAGAGGAACAGGTTTAAAGTTTGACAGCAGAGGACTGATTGGCTGATTGAGACGGTGGCGAAGTTTGATTGGTTTACCCATAACACCCATGGCGGCTGAGAGTGAATTGAGGAGGAGCTTTTAGCTCCATTTCATGCATCCTCAAGAAGACCGAATGCTTGTGCTTCTGCCTTGCATGTGACTAATAGATATATCCCGAAAGAAAAGGTCATCTCAAATAAGCTAAAAGTGATTACACCGGTGTCCCAGTGCTAACTGTGCCATCACCATCAAGTGCTATTGGAAAGACTGTGCCAAGCAAATATTGGAGGATTTCGTCCTCATCAAAGAATTGATATTCTGTCTGCATTTTTTCAGCATCAGAATAAAAAGGTGTTCGAGGTCATGGTAGAAGTTACCTCATGGTAACAGGAGCAGGTGGAGCTGAATAACCTGGGAGATTTGCTGCTATCTCCCTTCCTGTCTGTTTTGATCTGGAAAAGAAAGACCTGTCGCCTCCATTGATCTCTACAGGTACCACGGAGCCAGACGAGGCCACCAGGAGGGAGGTTGAGCTCCTTTTGAAGTATTTATTTTTTCCATGTGGTGGTTTAACATCCGCATGCATAATACAAGTTGCTCATTTATTTATTTATCATTTGTTAAGCCATCGGCAGCTGCGACGGTTAAAATAAATGAAGAAACAGGAGTATCTGTGCAGACTCTCCTTTGTTGTGTGAAGCTCATCAACATGAAGGACTCTCTTTAAAGGGGAAATCATGTGGTCAAATTTCTCTTTAGTGCTACCAGTGTTTAATCATGGTCTTATCTGGTTGAAAGAAACGGACCAAAGCTTCAGCAGTTGCACCAAAGCAATCGTTCAACTTTTAAGGAACCATCTCATTTGCTTTACTGCAAACAGTAATTTCATCAGGATGTTTACGGCACCGCTCTTTTGTCTGACTAGACATTAAGTCCAGCTCCACTCCTCTCACTCCTTCTGTCTCAGATCATCCTGAGGCAGATGATGGATGCTGCCATTGAAATGCACTCAAAAGGAGTCTGTCACAGGGACATAAAGGCAGCCAACATCCTCACTGAAACTGGATCTATTGTTCGCACGCCAGGGTGATTGATTCTGGCCGCCGCCTTGAGGAGGAGATCTTACTTTTACTGCAGTGGTATGATGTTTGGTTCTGCTTCTTCTCTTCAGTCAGTTGGAAATCTAGTGACAACTACGTCTGGTCAGACACTCGGAGAGGTGTAGCAGCTCCAGCTCCGTCGTTGGCTCAGGTAATGGCCATGTGTTCAGGCTCTTCCACTCACCTGGATCTATGCTGCGTCTCTTGTCACACTTCCATATATCTGGGCCTCCTTCTGTACTTAACAAATAACCTGCACACCACATTTCTCCAAACCCTATTCTCTAATTTCCATAACCCTTCGTCCCCTTAGAGTTGAAATAATGTGAAGAACTGATGTCAGATTTATTATACTGGATTATATGACATCATTATTGGACTCCAGATGATCCTCTTTCACTCTCAACCATCAATGGAGAGACTATCTGTCTTTGAATGGAAGATTTCCTCCATTCACCTGATGTGCTGAGGTATGTGGGGAGTTTAATTAGAGATCTTGGACTGGGTGAGGAACTGTTGCTGATTTGATACACACCCATACACCCAACTCAGTGGTCATGATTTGGATGATACAAACACATTTGATTTTAACTGATTTCAAAACTGATTTGAGATCTGGATTCATGTTTGAACAAAAGTAGTTTCAGTACTCTGTTGTAATTTTAACACAAACCTTAAAGGGGTACCTGTGTGAGAGGATCCGCACTGTTCACCCTGCAACCCGGTATCACGGCAAAACGGGAAATAGACACGCCGGTCCACTACAGCAAAATGTGAAATAGCCACGGTTTGGCCTGTCTACGCGTGACAGTTACACGTTTTCCTGTAATTTTCCTGTGATTTATAGGAAAATTAAACTTAAAGCTAAAGCACGTGGTTGGGGTCACTAAATAAGCACATGGTTGGGGTTAGGAGAAAGAACAATATGGTTGGGGTTAGAAAACAAAATAACAACTCAACAAAACATTGCTACCTCCTGGATTCGAAGCTCATCCTGCATGGCAGTGTGTGACTAATGCCACCAAGCCAACCCTCAAGCACCCCTTCTGTGCCCTGATACCGCCAAAAAATGTCCTTTGTCATCCCTGTTGCAGGACCTCGGTCGAATGATCCCACCTCACATGACATTAACGTGCATGTAATTTTCACGCTTTCAAAACGTGTAGCTGTGTAACTGTCAAGCCAAGATGGGCCAAAGCGTGGCTACTTCACATTTTGCTTTAGTGGGCTGATGTGTCTATTTCACACTCAGCTGTGATACTTGCCTTCTGTATTTTTTCTGCCTTTTCAGACCTACCAATGTGCTTCCTTCATCACTCTGCATGTCCAAGGAGTCTAAAACTGCAGTTCCCATCACCCATAACCTAACTATCTCACCACCAGCAGCATTTGTAATCCAGACCTACTGTACATTTGGATCTTCACTCTGTTAAGATGATTTTCTTTCATAGCTTCAATAAACAATAACGGTTAATGATGTCATCAGGTTGTTTGGCTTTGGGCTTGCATTCACCAGGCAGTGAGGTTCAAACAGATTTGTCCATTCTCCTTTCTGTCTCTCTAACATTATGCATGCATGAGGTGAAAGTGTTAGAGTACCACTTTGAGCATGTAATTATGTCGAGGGTTTGACTCTTTACTCTCGTCTGACAGAAGCATTGCGCGAGTAAAAAATAGTAACTAGCTAATAATAATAATAATAATGTCTCAATACTTTTAATCAATAAAGAACTCTTCAGGAAGATTAAATAATGATGAGTTTTGAAAAACCCAGGCTTGTACTGCCTTGATCACCCTTGAGGCTGCAAACAGGTTAAGTGGCAGAATGAAAAGGAGTGTGTGTGTGTGTGTGTGTGTGTGTGTGTGTGTGTGTGTGTGTGTGTGTGTGTGTGTGTGTGTGTGTGTGTGTGTGTGTGTGTGTGTGTGTGTGTGTGTGTGTGTGTGTGTGTGGGTGTTTGCTGACATGAAAGACCTGAAGATTATCAAAGAGATTGAGGAAAATAAATTGGCTGGATTCTATTGGGACAGGAGGATTATTGGAGATGAAAACAGACTGTTTAATGACCATCCTCTCAGACTCTGGCCCTTTAGCTCGAGGATCATTTCCTTGCGGGTGCACATAAACTTTGTCCAAATTTGTCCTCTCTTACCTCCTACCTCCTTTCATTTCTCTAAGTCTTGTCATCTCAAGCAAAGGAGTGAGACGGCAGGAAGATGGCCCATTAAACATAACCCTCGTCTCCCACTGCGCCCAATTGGACTCCCTTTAAACATCATGGGATTGAAAATCTTCTTCCTTTTTTTCTCGCTGGAACACAAAACAAGGTTCATAGAGCAAAGAAAACTGAGAATTAACTATTAAACAAGTTGAAAAGCAGCCTGGTGTGAGAGTTACTTGCATTGATTCCAGAGTATCTCCAACTCCTGGCTGTGTCTCCTGCCTCGTTTATTTCTTCGCCTCATTTCTTTCTTTCTTTCTTTTTTTTTTGCCTTGATCTCCACTTTCATGGTGGGCCCTTAAAAGGTTTAGGTAGAAAACTTGATCCTGTAAAGAAATGAATAGAGCGGGGTGACTTTGTGTCCTGCTTGTGCAGTCAGGATTTCACGTAGAAGCGAAAGGGATTACAGAGACTGATTTTTTTTTTTCTTCAAAAGGAGATGTGCATGTGGGTGTGGTGTATGTTTGTGTGTGTGTGTGTGTGTGTGTGTGTGTGTGTGTGTGTGTGTGTGTGTGTGTGTGTGTGTGTGTGTGTGTGTGTGTGTGTGTGTCTGAAGTAATGGGAGGCTCGTCGCTGCACGGAGAGGGAGATTTGTTTTTTCTTTGAATTAAGTAGAAGTTGTACAGTGAGTGTGCCTCAATTGATTTCTAACTAGTTTTCCAGAAGTTAATAAAAGCTCCCCTTTAATTCCAGTTGAATTCCTTTCTCTGTGTCCAACAGATCTAATTAAATGTTAACCTTATGAAAAGCCCAGCATAATAGTCTAACAAGGTTTTCTCTTTATTATTTTCAAAGAAATTCAAGCGAAAAGCAAAGCATTGTTTAAAGCCAAAACCTATTCTCATCGCTGTGGTAACGTGTACAGAAATAAAATAAAAATAAAAACGTATTTTACACGCTGTACTTACACAAGACAGTTTTATAACATGATTCCACGTGCAAGCAGTGCAGGTCAAGAGCACTTCACGTCTTTCACATTTTATTGACTCAATTCGAGGTGATGTGCTCAGAATAATACTGTAATGTCCTGCATGATAAAAAAATAAAAAAATAAAACTTTACCATACATTTCCACTCAACCCAAACCTTTAAAAACAAAACACAAAAAAAAACTCGGGTGTCTCTGCCAGGCGAAGACCAAGCTGCCTGCATGTCCTGCTGAAACACGTGTCTTTCTCCAGGGCTGGGATGGAGCAGGCGAAGAACAAGGTGAGTTTGTGTATATGGATTATAAACCAATGGGTACATGACCCTCTGCCTGGCAGGCTTGTTCAGTCACTCATCAATATGTGTAATGTCCGGAGGGGGGGGGGGGGGGGACTGTATTTGATCTCATTTCTCATTCTAAAGTGTAACACAAATGCTTATTTCAGTTCAAAGTGGGACACACGGCTCACATCTCAAAAGTTGAACTATCTCGCATATATCTTGAGGTTTATCTCCACTGTGACAAATGGAAGTGCAGAAGCTCCCTTTGTTTATATGCACACAGAAATATGGTGGAGTTAAACAAAGAGTTTGATTTGGGGAGTTTATTTTCTAAGTTAGACTCCAGCTTGTGTTCAGAGTTACTCTCCGGTGGGGTAATATTCTGGGGTTCATTCACTGAGTGTCGAGGAGCACGATTCAACACGACTCCCGGTGTTTACTGCACAGCTTTGTTGTCGTATTAGCATTTCCCAGGATGCCCTAGTTATTTATTTTGAGAATAAAGCAACTAAATGAAATCGAAGTGATGGGCTGAAATTAATATTGAGTTTTGTTAAAACATGCTGTTTATTAATATTTCAATGAAGACATGATGATAGATATAAAGGGGCTATCATTCAAAACCATAAGTGTACAAGGTAGGAACGTAACATATAACAATCACAGTCTAAGTTATACTTTGGTTAGTTTGTGACTTGTCACATAGTTGTCATGCAGCATTAACTGCTGCACACTGCATAGAATCACACTGCATACAATTGTTGAATATAAAGTCATGAAGAATGTGTCATCTTGTTGCACCTAAAACCTTTATAGTGTGATGGAATTTAAACTCCATGAATGTCAAAGGATGCACACTTTTAAGTGATCACAATCAACTGGAGGTTAAAGTCAAAATTGCTCTTCATGGGAGTTGAGTTTTCACTCCCAGAATTCAAGGTCCAACTCCTGAAAAGGGTTCAAAATCAACTCCAAGAAAAGAGTTCCTTTCACTCTGCTCGAGAGTGAATTCGACGGTCTCGCATGTACAAGCAAAAAGAGCTGATTTGAACTCAGAGGGAGTTTATTCCAAAGAGGTGAACTTGCTGTGTACCGGTCATGTCCTAGCCTTAACAAATATTGGGCAGATAACAAATGTTGAGTTGAAATCCAACCCTCTGGTTTCTTTGTTTGGGGTCACAGGAGACTTTGTCCTTCGTACCCGTCCTGATCAGGTGGAGGGAGCGCTGCCTCGTTTACTTTGCTTCAAAGTACCGAAAATTAGACGTTCACTCCAACTTCTCGGTGAGAAATTTCAGGAAATACGGGAAACGTTTTTGAATACTTTCCAGAACCCGTGAATCCCTGACTCAGCTGCAGCTTGACTCAACCTACCTTAACTGATCCACATATTGCGAGTCAACTGGCAGTGACGGGGAAAGGATTGTTCTGCTCTTGTTGTTGTTTTTTTAATACTCACTGTTGTTGTATTTTTTTCATCCTCCGCCCGTGTTGGTTAACTGCTGTTGGTGTTACTTCTGCCAGCTGGGAGGTGCAGGAAACCCTGTTCATCACCAGCAGCCAGACACATGAAGAGTTGCATCCACAAGATTTAAAACCAGATATTTCAGCCACTTTTTACTTTAACTGCCGTTTCAGGGCTTCGTGTTAAATGACAAATCTGATCCATTCTTTCATTTATCGTCTTCCTGCGTTAAGTGCTTACGCTTAGAGACGACACTTTTCTATCAGTTTATACATCAGCTCAATTTATGACTTGCACTCAACTCCTTTCTTCACTTCAACTTTAAATTCAGTTGTAGGAATTGGTGACACATTATATTTTACGTCTCCAAATCGAAACAAAGCTGTTTCTATTCAAAAGACGTAAAAAAAAAAAAAAAAAAAATATCTGCTGAATTATATATAATTAAATGTGTATTTCGCGTTCAGATTTTCCTTCATTTCACTGTGTAACATTTTAAGTGAAGCTTCTGAACAGTCAATAATCCCACAAACATGACCGAGGGCGAGAAGTGAGAAATCATTCTTATTCATTTATTTCTCCATTTTATTACCAAAAATACAAGTAACATAAAACTGCCTATGATGTTCTAGAAATAAATAAACACAAAGCAAATGTCACATTACTGTCGGAGACAATTTCATGTTAAACCTCCAGTACAAAACTGAATGTGAGCACAAGATGCACGAATCAGAATATACATGTTCCTCCACCTCATTTGGTTTGAATGCTGCCGTGTTTAACTTAAAACTAGAAGTTTCCTTAAACAGACCGGTAGCAAAGAAGAAAAGACCCAAAATTCAACCAACAATTCCATTTTTTTTTCTCTAAATCTTTTTTAACAAGATCATTAAAAATATAGATTTTATATTATAAAAAAGTCAGTTGTGAGGTTCTGAAGTATGAACACCCTTTAAAATACATTACCAAGTGTTTAAACTCCGGCTAGTAATACATAAAAAGACTTTTCACACTTGGTTTGTTGTAAATGTGGATTTGCCTGTATGAAAAACACATTTACCTGATCGTACCCAGTACTGTCGCAAGACTTCTGCTTCCGCTTCATATCACCAACACATTATTTGATCCCCAAATCAAAACATTTTGAAATGTGACTGACATTTTGGCAGTGAGGCCAAAACTCAGCATAAATGAACACATTAAAGCAAAAGGCACAACAAACTAAAACAAAAGACAATTGTATCTTTGACAGGAAGAGGTCATCGTTATGAATATCAATATGGCACAGATGAATGGTTCTATTTGTGTGTAAATTAAATCTGAAATGTGACGGGAGTGAACAGAGAAGATCTGCATGCTGCGACACTGGTAAACACACACTTGCTTTCATGTGCTGACACACTTTTTGCAATTTGTGACACCGAATGGGATAGACTGCAACGCTGCCTGCAAAATCCCACTTGACCTACATGCATTCGTCACCACGGGAACGAGCAAGAAACTTTTCTCCAGCTGATCTCAATTTAACGGGAATTCACATACAAACGGATTTTGATTGCAAGTTGATATATCAGCAGTTCTGGTACATTTCAGAACAAAAATAAATGAATGAACGATCGAAACATTTTTGGACCTTCGGTGACATCATGAGCTATTTTGTACTCGCAGCTCAGTATACGGTTACGGGACGACTTGTTGAGCTTTTTTCCTGTGTCTGCAGCGCTTGGCTTGCTGAACAATCTGAACAATGAAAAGCATCATTTATTAAGAGGTGGCAGGTAATTGTGCTATTCCCAATGAGGACATACAATATTTGATTCGTGTTAATGTCCTCAACTCTTGTGAAATAAGAAAGACAGCCCGACGTTGCTCTGTGACACTCTAGGACCACCTCCGTATCACCGGGAACAAACGCTGCAGCCTCACGTCGTTCACACTCACTAACGCGGCAAACGCGAATGAATGCACAGCTGAAACACCGTCCTCCACAAACCCACTGTTTGTGCCTTTGTTTGAGCGACTTTTACTTCGTCCCGTGTGTTTTCACAGGCGTACGTAGCGGCCAGGGGACTCATTGACGGGTTTGGTCTTGTCGTGGCATTTAAACACAATCAGACGAGGTGACAAACAAACTTTGTTCAGCCTGAAGGTCTGAGCATTTCCATCTGGAAAAAAAACAATGATAAAAAAAAAAACAATATGGGGAGAAATTTTAGATTCGATGGTAAATGGGTGGAGAACAGTAATGTTAGCCTGTCTCCGCAATAAGGAAGTGGAGGCACAACAAATGCCCAGAATAGTTTCAGACGGGGGCTCTCACATTCATCTGAGAGAATGACGTGTTCAATATTTTTGAAGTGAAAGCTCTCCTCATGTTATTCTGAGAACCATGTTAGAAATGATTCTGGTCAGTGGGATGTTCCTAGCCCAAAGGAATGGGAGCAAAAAGCATGAGAATTAAATCCAACAAAGCAGAATTATCTTTTAAAGCCGTGTCCATTTATTCATTTTAGGAGTTGAATAATTACGAGATGAAGGGTGTGTGTGTGTGTGTGTGTGTGTGTGTGTGTGTGTGTGTGTGTGTGTGTGTGTGTGTGTGTGTGTTTGATCCGGTCTTTAAAACTCCCACTACTCATTTAAAGGCATCAAAGAGGAGTGACAGTGAATTCCCACTTTTATTTTGTCAAATTCTCACATCAGCATCATCTTTAATCCTGCCACGTAGAATTGTAAATGAAAAGTCAGACAATAATGATCTGCTATGATAATGAGACCTCCAGGCTGCTAACAGGTCTTCAAGATAGAGATTTAATTTAGTTTTATCCAGTACGCTGCACACACACACACGCTGCACACATTTCCAAGCTGTTATGTAAGGGGTGTGTGTGTGTGTGTGTGTGTGTGTGTGTGTGCATCTGGGATGAATTATGAACATGACATTAATCTTAATTTCCTCAGTCTGCGTGGATGAAAGAAAGAGGGGTCATACTGATGGATTAGCACGACATTGCGTCATATGTGATACATTAGATGGGTCGCGACCTTGTAACCGAACGCTCGCTTTCAAAGAACGAGCTCCATCTTCGGTTCAGTTTCTGCTTATTTTCATTTTCTGACGTGACCTTGAGTTTTTTTGGACTCCTCTAAGGCTCTCCGGTACACAACGCCGTTTTTAAAAAAAAACTTTTTTTTTTTTACTTTGTGTCCTGAATGAATGGCACCGATAGTTTAACATGAGTTAACATGAAAGTGCGATACATATTGGTCGTTTTTAAAACGTGCTGGGCGACTCCAGTCACAACGGGGCCGATAACTCCTTCAGCTTACACTCACTGATGGACTTCACCGAGCACCCTTACACATCCACGCGCTCGCTGTCCAATCAGGAGGTGGAGGCCTCGCGGTGTCAAAACACAACCCGCCTGCTGCTCGCGCTCAGATCTCCCCGTTCAGATCTCCCCCCGTTCAGATCTCCCCCCGTTCAGATCTCCCCCCGTTCAGATCTCCCCCCGCTCAGATCTCCCCCCGTTCAGATCTCCCCCCGTTCAGATCTCCCCCCGCTCAGATCTCCCCCCGTTCAGATCTCCCCCCGTTCAGATCTCCCCCCGTTCAGATCTCCCCCCGCTCAGATCTCCCCCCGTTCAGATCTCCCCCCGTGAGCCCGGGTGTGTCTGACCGGCGCCGTGCCAGCAGCTCTGCCTGGACACAACACGGCCGCTCGTGGAGGACCGTGAAACGGCCGGCGCTCGCCTCCACGTCTCTTCACTCCTCCGCATTCGGCAGGCACCTCTGGCTGGACCTGACCGGGTCCTTTACATGCCAATACAGACAAATTCTCCCTTTGGCCCGGACATCCACCCGAGCGCTGACTGACCGGCTCCAGACGCTCGCAGAAGAAAGCCTCGGAGCAGCGCCCCCCTCCCCCGTCTGGGTCCCGCTAATGACTTGCCTCTTGGTCATTTCCAGCTCCGAACACGGAGGTTTCGGCTCGGTTGTAGGACACCTCGGCGGGTGGTGCTCAGTGACCCGGCAGTTTGACTCTCCTCTCTCCCAGTCAGCAGATGGGTCTGGATTGTTTGTGCCATGTGGGAGCACATCGCCTCCCTCGCGGCCTTCAACCTCCGCTTGCTATCAATAGGGAAGGTTGTTGGAAGGAGGAGCACGTACGAAATAGAAACGGCTACCTGCAGGCACAGCTGCCCCCCTCCCCCCCCCCCCGTTCTGCACCATTTGCTGGGTTCAAAAAGGGAGGCATGTAGCCGGGGCACACGGGGCTTCGACTGATTCCTGCCTCCTGATTGAGCAGTGAGTGTGAAGGAGTTACATCCAGGTATTTCTCCCGCATGTTTTCAGGCTCAGATAAGATACTCGGGTTCAATTTCTCGTTTCCGACAAATGCTGGCATTGATTTCCTGTGAAAAATAACTTTCAGACAGCAGGACGTTCCGTGACTCCGTTGATCAAAGTTTCCATTTTCTCATCGTTACTCTAGAGCCGAGTTGAGTGTGATTATATTTAACTCCTGCTTCCAGCCGATCAAGTGTCGGAGACACGACGTACCAAAACGGAAAAAAGCCTCAAAAACGTGTCCCCTCACAAACTTTATTTTCACATCCACGTCTTCTTATTTCAGGCATCGTTTCATTTGACACTAGAAAATTGGACTTTTCAAAAACACTGACATAAAAGTGGAAAAGGTTATTATATAAAAAAAAACAAACGTGATTATGTACAACATGGGCTATAAAAACAAAACAAAAAAACGCACTCTACCCTTGAAGAAGAACTCTTGAAGTGAGCCTCGCACCACAATCCCACGTGGTAACCGTCTCATTCAATAGAAGACGCTCCTGCTTTCAAATATCGAGGCACCGTTCAAATATCAGAAAAGCTCTACGCACACGCCAACTTCCCTTTTTGTCATTCCTTTTGTCGACATGCGTTAAACCAACACCTCGGTCAGCCGATTCATACCCTGCTCCGATCAACTTCCCCCTCCTCCTCCTCCTCCTCGGAGAACCATCACTTCCTCCTCCTCCGAGGAACCTACTTTACAAACGATTCAACAAGTAAAATTACAAGTCACTCATAGAAACAACAAAAACAGGAAAAGATCTTCCTCTTTAAACTTGCAGAAACTAACATGCATAAAAATAAAGGGATAAATATGAACTGATATTCAAGCTGTGATACATGCCTTTAGGCATTGGTGAGTTTGCACATGTACCTCCTTTACTAGGCTAGAGCATCGACTGTGTCGGATTAAATACATTAAATATTACAGTAGCAATAAAAGAGCTGCCTTATAGTCAATATTATATGAATGAGACTGGAAAATATGCAAATCTATCTCGGTTTCTGCTGAGGGATTGTGCGGTTTTGTGAGGTATGTACTTCTTCTCCCTGTGTAATGAAACTTGGGTCTGAGCTCGTCACGTGAAATCGTCATCGCTTCCCTACGGACACATTCTGTGTCTCTTTAACGTGAAATTATTTGACACAAATATTAAGGGCTTATTTCATTGCTCCGTGTTTTTAAACATTCCTTTCAAAGGACAAACCACTGAGGAAAATGCTTCCCTCAGCAAGCGCAGAGCCACGACATCATCTACCGAGCCTGCAGTCCATGTGAAGCGGCTGCAGCTCAATATCCTCGACAGCCTCCTTGAGGTAAAGAATCAGGATGAAATACGTGTGTGGGCAGATCTGTAGAAGCACAGGGTGAGTGTTGTTATAAGGAGAGGGACGAGGGGGGACGGGGCGGGGGATGGGGGGTCTCACTCTGCTGTTTGGAGGCTCGGCTGGGCTCCCGCTTGCTGCTGCTGCTGCTCCTTGTTGAGGATGATGCTGATGATGTCTCCCTCGTGCTCCTTCATGTGCTCCATCAGCCGCTCTTTACTGGTGGACTCGAAGCCGCAGATGCAGCAGCAGAACAGGAGCACGCAGTACTCCATGGCGGGGCCCGGGACGGGGATCTGGCCCGAGCGCGCCTGGCTCTGGGGCAGAGGCTGGAGGTGGGCGGGGTCCTTGCCCGGGGGGCTCGGGGCGTCGCCGGGCCACTGTGCAGCGTCTCTGGGAGGCGTGGGGAGGCCCGCCGAGATGTCGGCAGGCGGACCGGCTTTTGCAGCCGACGCGGGAGTCGGCGGAGGCTCCGCCGGGCCCCGGGCTTTGTCCTTGGAGCGCGGGGCCGCCGCCGGACGCTCGGCCGCCGGACGCTCGGCCGCCGACTCCAGCACCGCCGACAACTTCTGAGGAGCTCTGAGGGAGACGGAGGACAGAAGAAGGAGAAGATGATTCAACTGCTGAGTCGGAGGGAAACTTCTGCTTGCTTAAATGACATTTGGATGCGTGCATGAAGTGCTGCCAATGATCCATTCTCCCTACGATAGGCTGAATACTCTTTAAAAACTCCAAACTGAAGAATAATATCCAGGTCATTTGTATTAGTTCTATCAAATCGGCTTTAGAGTCAACAGAACATCTTGAGGATATACATTTCTTTTTCCAAATTTGGCACAAACATTTCATTTGTCCCAAAGATGAACTACTTTTGCGGGTCAGAAGGTCAAAGTCACTGCGACCTTATGTCGTCCCATTTTTGTAAACATGATTTCTCCGGAGGGATTTGATAATATTTCTTCAACTTTGGCACAAATGTTCACTTGGACTCAAAGATGGAGATCAAAGGTCCTTCTGACCAAAGAAAACACGCTTGTGGCCACAACTCATTTAATTCACGTGCTAATTATGACAACATTTCACACAACTATCGGACAGGATAATATGATGAAGTGAGCTCATTTTATATGCAAAAGGGCAAAGGTCAGCTTAACGGAGAGATCAAAACCTCTTTTCTGGCCTTTGTCTGACACTATAACTCAGAACAGAAGGGAGACGTGGTGAGGAATCATATTTCACAGCTGGTCAGATTCTGAACTGGTGAAACTCGTCCACCTTGAAACTGCGCTGACAGTAAAGATCTACCGAGTTGAAGACGTGAGGCTCATTTACGATTTACAATCTGTAGCTTCTTTGCAGCTACATTAATGTGAATAATGTAGATGGCATTTAAAAGGCTTTACAAATATTTCACCGGGACAGAAAAGGCATTTAAGACGTTAGTTAGGCCTTCAGGATACATAATGTGTTTCTGTGAGCAACACTGAATATTAACACGACTTCTTTGTTTCCAAAAAACAGCGCCACAGGTCACCTTTGAATTTCTAGACTGCGTGACGCGGCTCGAGCTGCAGTTCGAAATCCTTGTCGGCGCGAACGCGTTCAAAACGCAGAATGCAACCGGAGAGAAAAAGTGAAACCCTGATCTCCGTGCGCCTGGTCTGCTTACCGGCTGCTCTGGGAGATGGCCTCGTTAATGGCTTTGTTAACCTGCTCGTAGTTGTAGTTCTGGTCTCCCGCGTGCTTCCACATGTGCGACTTAAGCGACGGGGGATGACTGCACACGTAGCCACACAGAGAGCACCTGCAAGAGAGGAGAGGAACCGTGAGACAGCGGATATATAAGCCCTCTAAGAGCCTACAAAGGGAGGGCGGGGGGAGGGGGGTATCAAGTCGGAGTTGATTTAATATG
Organism: Brachyistius frenatus; assembly: GCF_029030835.1. Lineage (NCBI taxonomy): Eukaryota > Metazoa > Chordata > Actinopteri > Embiotocidae > Brachyistius > Brachyistius frenatus. The sequence goes on from NW_027210685.1 coordinate 703,048, forward strand.
TGTACTGAGGTTCCACTAATCCTTCTCCTACTTTCTATCATCCTGACTCAACACTCCACGGGGGGAAGGGAAGGGAAGGGGGGGGGGGCACTGAGCTTCAGAGATGGAGACCAAAAAAAAAAAAAAGTGGAGAGGAAATAGGATTTGCAGCAAACTGCTGAAGTCATTTGTCAAATTAAAAGAATTATGGATCATGGGTTTGAGACTTATTCAAATGCTTTCAGCTGCAAATGTCACAAAGGATGAAGAAGTCAAGCGCACGTTCCTCATAAAAGCCGACGACGAAACGGTTCTTCATAAAAACAACCCCGAGCTGAAGTAAAATCACCCGTTGGTGTGAGGCGATGGCACGGTTACGCGTGTCCGTTGAGTAACCCGGTGAATGACATCATCCGGTGTGTTGCTGATGTCAAACACTGGTCGGCCAACACGTCGTCGCAGCTGGACGAGGTTCAACCCGTGGTCCCTTCGGCGGGTTCCCGAGGCAGCTTTCTCTCCACTGCCCTGTCAGTAAAAAGTTGGATGTTGTTTGGGACGCTGAGCTCAACTTCCAGAATCACTTATCCGGTGACTCCAACGCTGCCTTCCATCGTCTCGGATGTGTATTAGAAAGTGAGACGCGCCGTGACGCCGTCGGACGGCGTGAGGCCGCTTCAGGCGTTTTCATTTCTAGTCGACTAGATCACCGTGATGCACTTTTTGCCGGACTGTCAGAAGCAGCTTAGAAATAAGCTGCAGCTCACTCAGGATGCTGCAGCCGGAGTATTGACGAGAAGCCGGAGCTTTGAGCGCGTCGCTCCTGTTTTGGCTCCCGGCGAAGCGAAGGATCGATTTGGAAACACTTCTCTTTGATTTTAAATCTATGGAAGACTTTAGCTCCCCGAGTCCACGCAGGACAGATCGCTGAAATCATTACGCAAAAGGTCACCTCGCTACACCTGGAGTTAACTGCTGGCAGTATGGGGGCCTTCGGTCACCGCTGCTACTTTGTGGAAGTCTCCACCACGTGAACCAACACCTGCTACGACAACATCTTCTTTTTAAAAGGAGAATAAAATCACATCTTTTTCAAAAATGGGTTGTTTCAAGGATGTCAATAACGGATACAACTCCTATTTCAAAACCAGTGTTATTGTTGTTTATAATAAAAACCTCCCCGTCTTATTTCCTTCTACTGTAATATCTTCTAATCTCATATGCTTTTATCATGTCAGCTTTGCCTAATTTGTTTTTGTTTATTTTGCATTTCATTTTAAAGCACACCGTTTTCCCGTCATATGAAATGTGTAATATAAATATACTTGACTTGACTTTAGCCCGTTTAATGATCCACTTTCTCTTTATACTTCTGAGCTGTTTATTCTGGATACTTCTTTTCAGAGAAAAAGAAAACCTTTCTACAGTTGACAGGTGGTTTGATGGAGCTTTCAAAAGTGGAATATGACGTACATCCATGTTATTTCATAGCCTTTCATATCTGACAAAAATCATTAGTGCTGTTTGTATTGTTTTGCTTCATGCTCGACTGATCAAAGCGTAATCAGGAAATTAAAGAAAAAAATATGAATTATTAATTCCCTCAAGCAGCTCCTTTTGACAACACGAGTCAAACAAACTCTGACGTGTTCATTTGTCCACCGAACTGTGTCACAGCGAACGACTATTCCCAGATCCATGTTCTTCATGTGTGAAAGAATTATTACTTGAAATTGAGTTACAGCAGCTCCTGCATATGATACGCTTGTGTCACACTCCGGGTATTTTAGCACTTCATTCAAAAGTAAGTGAACGAAGTGTCAGCCAGCAGTGAGTCACCCGTCGGTTTGTGAACGGCTGTTATGAAGCCTCCAGTTCAGACTTTGGCTGTCAACATCTTTCTAGTTCGGAGCGGTTTGGAGCAGGAAGTGACCATATTTGGACGAGCGGGGGGGAGGAGAGGACGCACGGGGGGGGGGGGGGGGCACATTTGATTGGAAACACAACGATACTACGTCCCGCCCACCGATCAAAAAGACACGCATCCAAAAACAGCTTTTCAAGGGTGATTTTCTAAATAATTCTTATAAATAATTCTGATTATTTTCAGATGGACGGCCAGAAAAACAAATAAAGAAGGAAGGACTTTAGTTAACAAAACCTTGGTAACTTGTGGGAAAACTTTTTGACTTCTCCTAATGTTATTATTGAGGTTGAATAGGAGTTTATGGAGCTGGAGGCTTTTTGTCAGTTGCACTCTGTGCTATCGCAGCTTCAGACACTTCTGCATCGGACTCATTTCAGACACTTTTATCTACAGTCCGTGGAGCGAACCGTAGTTGCCGGTCCGTACTTTGTACCAAGTTGATACCAATATTCAGCATATAGCAATAAAGCTCCGTAATGAAAAAACAAGCCGTCCCGTAATAGGAACGCTCCACGTCACAGTCTCGGGTAGAACACGGCAGCAGGCGTCGCGCAGCACTTAAACTGGAACTATTGTGACATCCACACAAACGGAAATACAGCCAGAAATGTGATGTGGTTGCAGTTTCACATGATAAAAGAGGGAACTACTGGCCTCGGTGGAGGTCTGCGCTCTCTGAATGCCATCCTAGCTGATTTATGTTTTACTTTGAGATCAGAGTTGGCACCGACAGTCACAGAATTTCAAAAATATTTTATAATGACAGCCACAACTCTGGTATCTGTGCGGTCACTCGCTCACTATCTCTCCACTCTTCTTCAAGGTTCATATAATTCAAATAAACGGTTGTCGGGCTCGAATGCTCAAAAACGGTTATTTCTGCGTAAAACACAAAAGGTGTGAAAGTGACCTAAAAGTAGAAATATCTCGTCCTCTGCTGCTCCGGTTCTGAAGAACTCTCACGTGTGTTGTGAAAGTGCCGTGCTACATAACTTCGGCGCCCGTTGAAGACACAAAGATCAGCATTGTCGGCGCCACGTTTTACGATATGGAAACATGCGTTCAGACCACGATGGTGCTGATGACGAGTGTTCAGCAATCAGTGTCTCAATCAGGGTTGAAGATACCGAACCAAGTGTGGGGCTTCTATTCTCCTTCTCCTCTCGGTAATCACCGGGCTGTTAGCACCACACACACACACACACACACACACACACACACACACACACACACACACACACACACACACACACACACACACACACACACACACATCAGAGAGAGATGCAGCTCTTCATCCTCACCTCAGACGTCCGGTTGTCATGGAGAGCGTTCCTCTCAGTGTTTGGTGTTTCTCACCTGTACTGCTCCAGCAGCTGCACGGCCTGGTGTTCCTGCGGGTGCTTCTTCATGTGACTCTTCAAACTGTTCATGTTGGTGGTGGCGAAGTCGCAGCTACAACACCTGGTGGGGGGAGGAGGAGGGGGGAGGGTGGGGGTACGAGGACGAGATGTGAGGAAACACGGAGACAGAGCGTCCAGTTTAATGAGATGCATTCGGAGGTCAAAGAGCTGCTTCTTTCCACTCGTAGCCTGCAGGGATGGAAAAGATTTACAGCCAAACGGGGGAAGTTGACACTTCGAGACAAAGAACAAATCCCAACGTTTTCTACTTCGCAGCACTTTGTCTTTTTCACTGCCCTGTACAAGGTTCCCTGAGAGGCTGACCGGGAGCTCACTTCCTGCCAAAACCAAACATGTTCCACTGAAGTCCGGCAATTCACAAACAAACGGTGTTGTTGGCATAAAACCCCAAAACACCGCGGACGAACAAACGTATTTGGTTTTGCGAATACAAAATGGACCCATCAAACAAATATACAATATGTCTGGAATACATCATGCTTTCAAAACAAACACATCGTGTCTGTGCAAAAACGGATACCCGACAAAGACAAAATATAACGCAACTTTTGGCACAATCTTTCCACCATGATGATCGTGCTGAAGATTGTTTTTCCTGAATAATTATCCAATCACAACAGCAGGTGGCGCTAAGCGTCCATCTACTGCTGCCTGAACAGAAACAGGCACGCATGAAACACGCAGTCCTCCGTGAAACGTCCAACTGTCATTTACACACATCGGGTTTTCAGTCTAAACATACAACATGTTCATTCCAAAAATCAAAATGCTGATTTTGTTATTTTACGTTGCAGCCAGTCGAGTAGTCCCCCCCCCTCCTCTCCCCCCCGCCCCGTTTTAAATTGTTATTCTAAACTGAACTAACCGTCTGTAGCTTCAACAGATTAAAGTATTAATGACACAGAACATAATAATTCCGCCCTGAACATGAAACGCAGCACAATAATAATAATAATAATGGTGAATATGCTTCTCAATGCAAACTGTAAAATGGTTTAGTGTCATTAAACGCGGTATAAAAAACGAAGCCTTAACGAGGAAGAAGAACAGAACGGTTTTATGCTGTAGGCCGAGTCTCCACTTAAGGTCCTTTAAGTTCCCGGAACCTTTAGGCCCAGGAACTACTTCTCTTTAGTTTCCCATTGTGTAAAAGTTGTGGATAGTACCCGTGGTACTAGTTTTGATATCACCTCCGTGGAGGTTCAAAGGGAGCTCAGCCCAAAAACACCGCAGACCACCGATCGGTCCGAGTCGTCGCACTCATTACAGCACGGCGTGTTCGACACGGGACGTCTTCCACCAACCCTCCGTTACCGGCTCGCCGAGCTGTTAGCGGTGGTGTTTTCTCATATTCGTCGACCCCCACCCCCACCCCCCACCCCCACAGTCAACTGAGCCGGCGTTTGGTTGCATGTGAAAGGATTCGGCGCGTGCGTGTCGGGTTGAAGACGAGGTTTCGTGCCTCCAGTGCAGCGAAAAAACAAACGCGGAAAAGTACCTCGCGCCAAAGGTGAGTCGAGTCGAAAAAGGGGTTTAAAATGGTTCCCGGCCCGCTGCGCCCCGTGTTCCTGCGGTGGTCTTCGGTCCGATGTCAGAGGGCAGATCGAGATGTGCGCAAACACCGACTGGCTGCGATAATCACAAGGTCAAGTCTACGGTGAGAGCGTGTTGTGTTCTGCATAAGCTCTGTGAAATGAATGCTGATGCGGGTTTTTTTTGTGTTTTTTTCTCTCACAGCACCAAAAAAGAAACCCTAAAGTATTGCGAGTGCCTCCTCGGCCTCGTCGCTACGCCGTCCACATCTGCAGGCGACGCCGGAGACGGCGTTACTGTCCGACCAGTACTATCGCCAAAGACGAGGCACGGGGACAGAACAGCTGAAACTTTCAACGCCGCGGCACACTTTGGGTGAAACGCTGTCGCGCGTCTTGAGACCGCATCGCTGAAGCGGCGACACCAAACAGCAGACATGTTCAAACTGTACTTCTGATGCAAACACTTCTTTTAGCATCACCGCACTGTAAACGTGTATTAAACGAGATACGTTGTTGTACGTGAGCAGACACGGATGTCAAGTGTGATGGAAGCTGGACACCCGAAAGGACCGCTTCTTTTCTTTTTTTTTTGCCTAAAACGGAATAATTGGATTTTCTTTGGAATTCCTGCCGCAGCTCTAATTTCATTTCAAGCAAAATGTCATCCGTCCTCACGAAAGCACGAGGACGAGAGCAGAACACCGACGTAGACCCGAGAACTGCACATTGGACGGGAGACGAGGTGTGACTGTGAGATCACGCCTGAGCATCACCTGCCCTTTACTGCCATCTAATGGACCGATCGGAAATTGCGAGTGTCGTTCATGGACATTTTAAAGCGGCAGGACTTGTGTGGGAACGAGTGCGAACGGTTTCGTTCGTTTCCCCGTGCATCAAAACAGGAACCGAAAAGTCAAATTGAAACACTCGCCGGCCACCGACGCGACCTCACAGGACACTGAACAAATAATTTAAAAAAAACAACAACCTAATAAACCTGTTCTTCTCCCTTACGGCCGTTACCCACAACCTTCAAACTTCAATTTTGCTTCTAATCTCGGGATTGTGGGTCTTTACATGAATAATGCAAAGCTCATAAAAATGGTGTTGAGGCAGAATAATGCATGCAAAATAAATAGCATCCGAGACTGTGAAGTTTATATTCACTTTGTGACGGATGAGAGGCGTTCAATCAATTTATCATAAAAAAAATAATAAAAAAAAACCTACTGCAATTCCTGCAAATACCTCGAACAGTGTGACTGCAAACATATCAAACACATCCAGTCTAGCTGCCATCGTGTCAGACTTGACTGACCATGAACACTATAACAAGAACAACAGTTTACTGTGTTCCTACTCCAGTGCACAAAGACATATTTTAGGAATATTTCAAAACAAAAGAAATATTCATCACCGGTATCAGTGAACTACCTCCAGTGACATTTTAGCACCTAATAATGATAATTCATTTTCTTTTAACTGATACACGTCTCTTAAAGAAAAAAAAAAAAAAAAAGCGTATTCATGTTCAGAATCAACTTTTCTCTGAATGAAAAGTAGAACTTTAATAAGCAAACGTGTTTGAAACGGATCGCTGCATTCAGTTCTGCTCATCAGTCAAACAAACACGCGCTGAACGGACACAATGGAAATGAAATGATTCCACAAACTGACTCAACGACTTCTGAAGCATTTGCAGTTGATAAATAATGTGTTATGTTCATGTAGCTTCAATAATTCAACGTGGTTTAATTCTCCAGATTAGAATCTGATTAAAAAATAGCGGCGCGTGAACGACTCGAATGAAGAGCTGATGTCTGATCGCTGGTTCTGTATTATTAAAACAGTTTCTGTAAGTTCTGCACTCTTTGTTTTTCCTCTTATTTTTTATTGGCAACATACAAAGAATCCGGGAGTGACAGGACTCATTTATCTTTTTAGATGGAGGTTTTGAACATGAACATTTGAGTCTTATTTTGTAAATACTTAAAAACACAGGAAATACAAAATCAGGACTTTGTTGCTCGAAGTGCGTCATTTACATTTGTTGTTTTATCAATAACTCCTACAAAAGAAACAGAAAGCAACTGGTGTAAATGTCTCCTTTCCTGAGCCCTATTTCTATGTGGTCTAAGGAGAACTCACCGGTAGGGCTTGTCGGAGTTGTGGATCCGCCGGTGGTTCCTCACGCCGACGTACGTAGAGCTGGTGTAGTTGCAAACGTCACACTTGTACGTCTTCTGCGTGCCGCAATCTGGAAGAGAGGACGAGACAAAAGACATTTTGGACTTCCTTGATTGCCGGCGCTGGAAGGAGGAGAGAGAGAGAGAGAGAGAGAGAGAGAGGGCGTCCTGAGGCCGCCGTACCTTCGTCCGGTGGCCGCTCGGGTTCTTCCGTCGTGGCCGCGGTCTCGGTGACGGCCGTCAGCGCTGCCGAAGCGTCGCCGCTCGAGCGGTGGTGCTCTCGTTCGTGACTCCGTAACTGACTCTACAACGGGCGGTGAGGGGTCGGAACAAAAAGAAACACATTCATGAACAGCTCGCAGTGATCGTCGGCGTACTCGCCCTTCTAATTCAGTAACGCCTCCTCGGGCGGAGATATCAGATGTAATTATATCATGTTATTACATAGATATCAGATGTAATTATATCATGTTATTACATAGATATCAGATGTAATTATATCATGTTATTACGTAGATATCAGATGTAATTATAGCATGTTATTACATAGATATTAGATGTAATTATATCATGTTATTACATAGATATTAGATGTAATTATATCATATTAGTACATAGATATTAGATGTAATTATATCATATTACGTAGATATCCGATGTAATTATATCATGTTATTACATAGATAGTAGATGTAATTATAGCATATTAGTACTTAGATATTAGATGTAATTATAGCATGTTATTACATAGATATTAGATGTAATTATATCATATTACGTAGATATCAGATGTAATTATATCATGTTATTACGTAGATATCAGATGTAATTATAGCATATCAGTACGTAGATATATGTAATTATATCATGTTATTACGTAGATATTAGATGTAACTATATCATATTAGTACGTAGATATCAGATGTAATTATATCACATTAGTACGTAGATATTAGATGTAATTACATCATATTGTTACGTAGATATCAGATGTAATTACATCATATTATTACGTAGATATCAGATGTAATTATATCATATTAGTACGCAGATATTAGATGTAATTATATCATATTAGTACGTAGGTATTAGATGTAATTATATCATGTTATTACGTAGATATTAGATGTAATTATATCATGTTAGTACGTAGATATCAGATGTAATTATATCATGTTAGTACGTAGATATCAGATGTAATTATATCATATTAGTACGTAGATATTAGATGTAATTATATCATATTAGTACGTAGATATCAGATGTAATTATATCATATTATTACGTATATATTAGATGTAATTATATCATATTAGTACGTAGATATTAGATGTAATTACATCATATTGTTACGTAGATATCAGATGTAATTACATCATATTGTTACGTAGATATCAGATGTAATTATATCATATTAGTACGCAGATATTAGATGTAATTATATCATATTAGTACGTAGGTATTAGATGTAATTATATCACATTTGTACGTAGATATTAGATGTAATTACATCATATTGTTACGTAGATATCAGATGTAATTATATCATATTAGATACAGATGTAATTATATAGATGTAAGATATATCATATTAGTACGTAGGTATTAGATGTAATTATATCACATTTGTACGTAGATATTAGATGTAATTACATCATATTGTTACGTAGATATCAGATGTAATTACATCATATTATTACGTAGATATCAGATGTAATTAGATCATATTAGTACGCAGATATTAGATGTAATTATATCATATTAGTACGTAGCTATTAGATGTAATTATATCATATTATTACGTAGATATCAGATGTAATTATATCATATTATTACGTATATATTAGATGTAATTATATCATATTAGTACGTAGATATCAGATGTAATTATATCATATTAGTACGTAGCTATTAGATGTAATTATATCATATTAGTACGTAGCTATTAGATGTAATTATATCATATTATTACGTATATATTAGATGTAATTATATCATATTATTACGTATATATTAGATGTAATTATATCATATTATTACGTATATATTAGATGTAATTATATCATATTATTACGTAGATATTAGATGTAATTATATCATATTAGTACGGAGACATTACAGCACGCGGCCAGCTTCCACCCTTCGTAATTAGAAACTCTCTCAGTTTGAACTTTTTGCCTGCGTCCTCAAACTGAGGCCAACTTCCCCGGCGGCCGAACCGCCTCCTCCAACGTCCATCTCAGAGTTTCCACCGAAGCTTTGCTTCCGATCGAAAAATGGACGCCCGGCTGGGAGCGCTCAGGAGGTGCAGCGTAAAGGCGGACCTTTCATTTCAAAAGAAGACCACGGGTCTTTTGAGACATTTGTCCCGCCCCTCCTTCGCCGTGTTTGGACGGCTGGTTAAAAAGTGACAGTGACGAATGCGGCGTTTTACCCACTTAGTTAAAACGTTTTGAAACTCTGTGCGAACGGCAAAAAGGCGAAAACGCTGAGCGCAACAAAAACTGCGGGCTCCTCGTCACGCTGACGGTGTTGGAAGAAACGCAGCAGGAACATTTGAAACGGTTTAAAAAAAATGTAATCAATAAATACGCTGCGCTCAGGGAAAGAAATCTTTGGTGGTCAAACAGACTCGTTGCCGGCGGACCGCCTGCACGCTGAAGGGATTCTTTATCAGCCCATAATGTACACGGTGCTGTTACAAGCTTTTTACAGACTGCACCTTTAAAAACAGAAAAACAACAACAACACTTACGCCATATCACAGTATTTAGATATCCTAAATCTAATCTAATATCCCAATATCGATATGATAGAGAAATTGCCCACGTGGTCCTGGGACGGTCCCGTTCCTGCCCATTCTGACATGATGAAAACCTCGGAGGCCGTTTCACGGTTCATATTTTGGAACACGGGAACGTCCGGGTTACACTTTACAAATGCAGCGAAGCGACGGAGACGTCTCCTCACCTTGTAGTGGAAGGCGTCCGGGCACTGTTTGCACTGGTACATCCTGGTCTTGCAGTGGTTGATCATGTGGTTTTCCAGGTCCTGGCTGTCGGAGGCGATGTGCTCACAGATGGGACACTGGTACGGCTCCCTCTGCCGGTGCACCCGCAGGTGCTGTTTGATGTAGCCCTTGTTGCCGCTGCTGTATCGGCACAGGCGGCAGCGGTACGGCCTGTCGCTGCCGGCGATGTAATCCACCAGCCCGCCGTCAGCGGAGCCCGCCGCCCCGTCCGTCCCCGGGATGCCGCACACGTAGCCCCCCGCTCCGCTCCCCGTGACCACTCCGGCTACGGCGCCGTGCTGGAACTGCGCGTTGTCCTGAAGCTCCTTCAGGATGTCTTCGTCCGAGGCGTTCTGGTCCGAGCGCTCTCGGAGTCTTTCGATGACGGTGAGCAGTGAAAGGCTGATGCCGGCCTTGGCGGCGGGGCCCTCCTCGTCTTCCTCCCCGAGGCCCAGAGGCCCTAAATGCTCTTCGCCGCCGTCGCCGTGAAGCTCCAGGTCTAATAGCGCCGCTGCTGTCCCGACATCGGAGGCCCTCTGTCCCGCCGTCGTCACCTCAAAAAGCTTCTGGCCCACGTGCGGGCTCTGCGCCTGCGTCGTGACGGTCTTCAGGCTGAACTTGGCGCTGGAGCCGGGCAGCTCGGGCGTCCTCATGGGCATCGCCACCAAGGCCTCCGCAGCCAGCGAGTGCAGGCGCAGGGATTCGGAATGAGTCCTCTTGCGACCGGCCGGCGGGATGTTCTCATCCCTCGGAGAGTCGCTGCTTTTAGTGACGGAGGGTTTAATATCAGCTCCCGGCGGCCGGCTGTCGGTGGTGTTGCCGGGACCGCCGCTGATCACCACCTCCTCCGGCTCTTCCTTTTTCGCGTCCAGTAAACTCTCGTCCCTGTCCACGTCTGGGCCGAGGAGGAGCGGGTTGGACGCCATGACGGAGTCCTCGGCGGAGGGAAGGCGTTCCACGATCACGTTGATGTGACCCGCGCTGTTGGGACCGCTGTTGATGATCTTCTGAGCCGACGACAGCAAGCTGTCCGTGACGGAGTCGCCGTCGTGGCGACCGTCGATCTCCACCTCCGCCTCGGCCTCCGACGTCACCTGCACCTCCACCGCGGGCTCCTCGGAGGTCAGGTCTTTGATGGGGTACGCACTTTCCCCCTCTTCCTCTTCTGTTTTTGGGCTTTCTTTGAGACTAGAAACGGGGAGATGCACCGCGTCCTGTTTGTTCTCGACAGCCACGGGCATGCAGAGCTGGAGCTTGAAGGCAGCGGGGAGCTTTTGCAGGCTTTTCTCTTGAAGAACTGGGGAAAGGACAACTATTTCCTCTCTGGTCGCCGCATTGCTCGCAACAGTTTGGGCCTCTCTCCTGGCGGAGCCCTCGTCCTCATCCTCGAAGATGGGGTACGAGCAGTCGACGAGGCCGGCGTGCTTCCAGGCGTGCGTCTTGAGCATTCGCTGCTGGCTGCACACGTAGCTGCAGATCAGGCAGCGGTACAAACCGTACTCCTCGTAGCTGTACCATTTCTTCTTCTGCGGGAGCTCCTCGGAGCCGTCCGCTGAGCTTTTCATCGTTTCGGGCCCGGTACCGCAACGGTCCCCGGTCCAGTCCTCGTCCTGCTTTCGGAGGACCCCCCCCTTCCCCTCGCTGAACGTGTCCAAATGAGCGGAGCCCCTCGTCAGGTCGCCCCGGTTGTCAAAGTGCAGCCTGACGTGCGCCTCCAGCTGCCTCTGGTCTCTGGAGGTGAAGTGGCACTCGGAGCACATGAGGATGAGGTCGCTGTGCTGCTCGTTGTGCTGCTTCAGGTGCTCCTTCAGCAGGGACAGTGTTTGGGAGAGATACGGGCACAGGCTGCACTGGTAGCACGTCACCGTGCGCTTGCGGTCGCCGTCGGGGTCGCCGTCGACCTCCGTTACCGCGGAGGCGATGCTGTTGTTGTTGCTGTCGCCCGACACGGGCGAGGGGAGCGTGTCGGCGTCGGCGACGGCCTCCCCCGTAGCGCTCCTCTTCATTTTCTTATGAGGAGAGCCTTGGCGGCTGCCCCTCGACGCCTCCTCGCCTCCGTCTCCGCCCGTCGAGGACGCCGGCTGCAGGACTCTTTTCTGTCCCCCCGACGCGAAGCGCCGCTGCGGCCGCTTCTCCACGATCTTGCTGAGCTTCTGGATGACCTGGATAAGAGAATGATCAGCTTGTTTCCGCTGAAAACTCGGAGAGGCGTCCTCCTCCAGGCCGTGCGGGGTTTGGGATCCCGGCGCCGAAGGCGCGGGGGAGGAGGAGGAGGCCGCGGAGGAGTGCGTGACGAGTACAGCTGCGCCGCCGATCTCCTCCATGACCTGGCAGACAGCAGAAAACAAAGACGTGAGTAGTGGGTCCGCTTGGTGCCACGTGGCACACCGTGGCATTTAAGCCAACAAGCCCCCGTAAGGAGTCGGCTCCACGGTGTTTTCTCTGTCCCGGTCATTTGTTCGGCGGAGCCGGGGATTCAGGTCAGCTGAAGGTGTTTCGGTACATGGATTAGAAAATAAAAGCAGACACGGTTAGTGGACGTGAGGACGGAGCCCTCGCTAAAGCACTGATCTCCTTCACACTCACAAACTCATTTACCCAAAAACATGCAACAAATAAACAGGAATTTGATTTTTTTTTTTTTCCTCTCCAAACATCTACAGATATTGTTAGAGGGAAATCTTTGGGCCGCGATCGTACAACGGAAATGTGATGTTGGGACAGTCCGAGTACGTGTGTGCGTTTCCGGCACTGAATTTGAAATATTTCTGTATTTTTAAATAAAAGTTAATAATGCTATTAAACAGCAACTTTTTTTCTGCAGTGGTAAAAAAAAAAAGTACTACAATGAGTTAGAGTCCCTTTAAAATCACGTATACTTGTTACTGAACATGTTGTATTACTGAACAAAAAAATACTCACAACAATATTCATAATGACACTGCAGTTCCCATTCTATGTCCGATAGAAAACTACATGATATACATTTGTTGAAATTGTAATTTGACTTGCGGCCCAAAATACATATTCCCCATAGTCTTCACCGCTCTGTTGGACCGGGGTCCAATGGAGGGGGTCATCAGGATGAACCCAGTCTCCACTGGTCAACACACAGCTGATAACAGGAGCACCATGTGCATTTGTTTACAAACTTATCTCGGAGTCAACATGGTGGAATTCCCTTCATCTCCTCGCATCCATCACTTTCCTCTTTCTCACTTTCTGACCACAACTGATCTTCCTCTTTCTCCCACTTCTGCTTCTGGGAGACCACATCAAAACATGCAGGATACATATTTTGGGGAAGGGACAACCACAACATTGGACTTCTTTACTGACGAAACTGTAGCGTCACTAAGACGTAGAAATGTTTCCCACAAACAAACAAACAAACAACTAACAGAGCTTCAACTCGTCTCTGCTGTGCTGTGGTCCATCGAGGCGGATGTCCGTCCGGTTAAACGTGACCGACACGAGTCCGGTCTCCCCGTGGACCCCATCATGTCTCAGATGAGCACCTGTTAGGTCAGGGTCTAAAAATATTGCGTCCACCGACAGTCCCCTGAAGACTGACGTCACACAGCCTCCGACCGAGGAGCCTCCTTGCTGAGGTGTCGGTCTAACGTGAGCCGAAGACACGTCGTCATGTCCGGAGACCACATGAAGCACAAAGCAGCAGGGCGCTCTGCTAGCTGCGCAGCTAGCTTCGGACACCCAGAGAGACAGACACGCGAGTGTCCCGCCGCATCACTATACAAGGACATCGGAGTTGTCTTCGGGGTTAATGAGTGACGGAGGAGCGCGCGGTTGTATTTAAGTGGAAATATACTCACTGACACGGAAAGGCTCGACGCTCTTTGTCCTCAACGCATAAAACTGCTTTGTTTTATTCGTTAGCCATAAAAAAAAAAAGAAAGTAGCTCTCTCTCTCTCTCTCTCTCTCTCCCACATTGCAAAATGGCGAGGATGGAATACCGGTCACGTGACTCCGAGTTGGAGTCAGGTGACCGATGATTGACAGGCTGCTGCCGGCTTCTGCTTCCAGGCGCTCGTGCACGTCGGCTTTTCAAACGACGTGCAATTCAATAAGTAAATAAAGAGTAAAATAATGAGCTCGGTCTTTACGCGTTCAATTATGAACACCATTTTAAGGAATTCAAACAATCATTGGCGAGTTACGTTTGTGAGAGCTAAAAAAGACTTTGATGTTTTTTTGTAAAAATGTCTCGAGGTCAGCCCCTTTTGGGAAAATAAACTATAGACTGTATAGCAACATTGCGTGAAGGCGTTCAATGGGTAATGCGCAATAAATGCAATAAACACTGAACTTCAGCAAGTTATTGAGCCTGAATAATGATCCACTGCTAAATGTTTAGTAAATGTTGAGTCATGCTCGAAATGTGTATCTGTGACCTGCTACCAAACAGACAAATGCATTTCCAAACACACATGAAAACACACTCTGACACCTATTATGTCTCAAAACAAAAACATAAAACCCATCACTGAAACAGTATTATCTGACTCATTATACTGCAGCTATCGTTGTAAATGGACTGTGGTCCACTTGCTGCACATCAGCTTTGGGTGTCTGTGGAGGCCTGCTACAGATACGGAGCAGCACTGCCCCCTAGTGGCTCATTTATGGACAGCATTTGCACTTTAACTGTAGGAAAATTCGACAACACATTTTATAGTTTTACAACACTGTACATTAATACCACTAACATCAATGGTGGAGGCAAGTTACACTTGAAACATACAACTGTCTTGCTGAAGGTAGTCTGGTGACTTTATTTTGCTTACTTGAGCTGAAATTCCCCCCAACTATACATTCTAAAACTATAATCAGTTAACTATAACAGACCAGTTGCCGGCCCCCACCAGTCTGCACAAATTCTAGTCAAATACGGGGACATGCTCGAAGGTGCAGAGTGTCGCTGCATTTGTTTGAAGGCTTGGTAATTATTTCGGTGCTGAATCAAACATTATGGCATTCACCACTTGCCTGAGTTGTTTTTCACTGAATCATCCCAGTTTAAACAAAGACTACACAGAGGCCCTCTTTTTGATTGTGCAATAGAGATTTATTTTATGCTTTTTGTAAGTATTTTGACAAAGGTGTTTTGCTAATCACTTTGATCAGACGAGCAATTTCAACATCCAAAGTCTCACATTTGTTTTTCACAAAAATGCAAATGAGAAGTCAGACTAAAGAGCTGATTTCAAACAGGAGAGCAGCCCATACATTTAAATATATCAAAACATTAAGGCCATTGACATATGTCAAAATTAAATGGCCAAGAGATGTACAGCAAGTAAGCAAGCCACTATTTATGAATTATAAATTATAGGTAGAATTATTTACATTAGGTGTTGAACATCAAATTTAGCAAAAATCAGTCCTCCCGTAGTTTTACTTCTGAGACGGTCCTCCAAAAAAATGAACCCACAGATCTTTTGTAAAAGCAGCTTATTATATTCTCATCTACTTTTTGTGTAATGTGAGTTTCTCCTTGTTCGAGTGAGGTGGATCATTAGAGCAGTGTATTTGCAGCAGTTCGGTGTTTCCTGTCACAATTCAGGAACGTTTTTAAAACCACATTGATTGTTGCCCTGATAACTAAGCTTACATCAACTCAAGCTCTAGTTAAAATTACAAGTTCTCAACTTCTTTTTTTCTACTTATGGTCTGAAGGCGTCATTGACTTGAGCTCAAACAACCCGATTTGAATTAAAAAAAAAATAAATTAAAAAAAAAAATCATCAGCCAAAACCCATTTTATACAGAAAGCCCAAAACTACACATGAAAACTACCTTGTTATAAAATAACAATAAAATGTGTCTGAACACATTAAATAACAACAGTAACAATGGAAATAATATTGAAATGTTCACAATCAGTATATCTGTGTTGGACAATACGTGGTGGTTGTTGCATGTGGTTTGCAAATATATGCATTTATACGTTGACATGTCTCGCTGCACACAGATCGCACCTCTTTCTTTCGTCTCCTCTTTCTCTGACAGCTGTAGATCTTTCTTCTGCTCCTGGTATATCTCTTAACAGTCCAGCAGAGGATGGTGTTGGAGTGACATGTCGGTGCCTTTGAATGACGGGTGACACCATGAATTTACTCAACTCCTCCCGGGATAGTCTCTTCCTGAAGAATCACCTCCATCCACACAACAAACGTGTTGCCGGCCAACACATCCAGAATGTTGACGGAAACCACAGACCGGGATGACGTCATCCTCTCACGAGAGTATTTGCCAGTCAATTTTTGTGTGAATTCTTCTTTGTGAGAATTGCCAATAGGTTCCTGTGTGTGTGTGTGTGTGTGTGTGTGTGTGTGTGTGTGTGTGTGTGTGTGTGTGTGTGTGTGTGTGTGTGTGTGTGTGTGTGTGTGTGTGTGTGTGTGTGTGTGTGTCCAGATCCGGCAGAGGGAGGGTTCCTAAGAGGGAAGCCAAGACGGGAGTGAGGTGTGTGTTTGTGTTTGTGTGTGTGTGCTTGTGCTCAAACACATGTAGTGTATGCGGGGGTCTGGGAGAAGAATTGTGTCCATCTGCTGAATGGACATGTGCCTTTATAAAATAACTGTAGCCCATTCCTTTCTATTGACTGTCCATTTTTGACCAAGAACACCAGGTCTACAAAAGGTACCACCCATATAACACTTAAAATGATCAAATTTGATTTATTATTAATTTTGATCTGACCAGATTAAATGAACAACATTTTTCAGAGGAAACTCAACAGCACACAACTGGATGGTTTGGGAATCAGTGATTGTGGTATTTGTTGATGATTCTTCTTAGCGATGAGGTAACCAATAAAATGTCCTATTCTTAGGAAAATGTAGGGCTTGACAATAAAACATGAAAGCTGATAGAGCATCTATTGTTTCCATTAAACACTTGCACTTTCAGTCTGTATCATACCTTTGAAAATCCTTTAGTTGTACGTCATGCTTGTGATGATGTCATTGATCAGTGTTATCTTGTAAAATAACTGTCTTACTCTGTATGTCGCATTTTTGATGCTCAAAGTCCAATAACTGTACTGAAGCTTTTTACAGCCTCAAACATAAAAATCACAGTTTGTAAATATTAAATGGTAGATTAATTTGCAGCGTGCAGAAAAAAAAAAAAATTCAGCAATCCAGACATGTGTGCATTTCCAGATGTTTGATGAATATATGAGATGAGGTTTTGTCAATGTCAGTTAAATAGATTTGGAACAGTACAGTTAGACATAGAAACAGACACACACTCACACACATTTGTACTTCTTTTTATGCAGACAGTCACTTGCATGATGCATTCCTCAGTCCCTAACCCAACATTCACCGTCACAACTACAGTTGATGCCTAATGTCTACATTCACCCTAACCTAAACCCAGTTCTGCCCTAAAGCCTTAAACCAAGGCTGAACCCTCAAACAGCCTTTTGAAGTATTATGAGAAAGGAAGAACCAGTCAAAATGTCACAAACACACACACACATACAAAAACCAACACAAATACACAAAATGTAATTCAGGCCCAATTGGTGTAAAACAGGCTTGTGCTGAAAATGATATCTTTCATTGTTGCCTTTCACCATTCATATGTGATTTTTATGAACTGTAATTCCTTCCACCTCCTATTACCCCTGTTGCCTCTCCGTCATCGGCACACTGAGGCTGTTCTCTAATCTGAAGTGACAGCCCATAGACTTTCACTCACACATTACAGTGTAGCCTCGGGCAACTGAGCCTGCTCCTTTCAAAATGTTGGAACTAGGTTATTTCTATTGAAGTATTAAAGTAATACTTCAGTTTAAGCTTTCATTTCAGGGTTTGTTATTTTTTCTGACTGCACGGCTGAGTAGGGATTGATTGAATGAAGGAAAGAAAAGACACCATGTGGAGAGTGAAATGGAAAAATGTGCAAAAGGAAAAGCAACAGTGGAGGCCAACTTATGTTCAATTCAAAGCTTTAGGGTAGGTTCCTACACTCAGCCAGAATACAACTCAATAACATTTTCATCCAAAGTCAGTATTCTAGTTCTGTTGAGAATCATTCAGACTCAGACACCACCAAAATGACCTTCTTCAGGAGTGTGTAGGTGTGGTTTCATCAGATGGAGGCAGGCCACTGTAAAAACAGATCACGCACAGATTTAGGTATTGCTAAATTCTTTCTGGTGCGCAAATATTACATCATTGTTTTCCAACTGATCTGTGAAAAAAACATGTTTGTGTTCATAGGAAACCTTTATAGAGAAAATGGTTGATAGAACAAGTTTTCAAGGTCTTTTCATTTAAAATGGTAGAGTTTGTAAAATGTGGCAAAACATTTTGAGTTTGTTCAGATGTTTTGATGACAAGTGCGTTTAACACAGCAAATGCTGTGAGCACAACTTCAACTTTTTACATCACTGCGTTGTTTGAATGGAATTGATGTAGATTGTTGAGGTATAGGATATTTTGCTGTAGTGGTTCACACTTTCCTTTCACAGAACCTGCTGGTCAGCTGGGGCCTTTCTGTGTGGAGTTTGCGTGTTCTCCACATGCTTCTGTAGGTTTTTTAACTTATTTTTGTCCCTATTCAGAGATACTTTCACAAATAATCAATCAAAAAACTGTAATTATTTAGTTTCAGACAATTCTCTTTACTTTCACAAACATCCCAGGAAGCAGAGTTTAGCCATGAATAAGTATCTATTCATGATAATAATTATGAAGTGTTCAGTTCAAATGAAAGACTCAAAGAAAAAAATTAATCCAAAGTGTTTGTTGTCTGGTGGTGCAAATGTCCTCCACTACTCAGCATCTGCTCGTTTTAAAGCGTGCTTCCCTTATGCTATTCCAAAGACTGCCACGGGGGGGCAGTAGTGACCTTCAGGTTGGTGGGAATGGACAGCAGGCAAAGAGAGACAGATACATCGCGCAATTTCTAATTGAACCACATTGTAACTGTGTTTTCCTATACTGTTGAGTTTAACATTCATATTTTTGTTTTCTGATCAGTATCAGCCCAGCATACTGACCTTGAGTGATGTTTTTTGTTAAAACGAGTAAGGAAAGTGAAATTGGGAGAAAAGAAAAATATACAGTGTCAATGAAGAAAGTAGTCCAGGGAGAAAGGAGAGAATGTACAGAGAAGATCTGTTGTGTGTTTTGTTCTTGTCTTTCATTATCTGATGATGGACTGAATGCTGAGAGAAAGTAGAGAAAAATGGAGAGGGGAGGACGAATATATGAAGGGGGGAGAGATGTGGGAAGGAGTGAGGGTATATTGTTTTTGTAGCAAATTGATGTGATCCATCTGAACCATGTGACTCCTGCAGCACACTCCCTGAGTGACCAGCACTACGCCACACCCAAGGGCAGCTGGAATTACATTGTGGGGCCCTTTTTTCAGGTTTTTTTTTTTTTTTTTTTTTTTAGGCAATAAGAGACGATGTATGTCCTCCATTTTACCACGAGAGTGAGCAAACAAAACGACAGCCTGTAGTTATATGTATCGCAGTCCTTCTTCCCTTTAAAATATATTCCACTAATGCACACACACACACACACACACACACACACACACACACACACACACACACACACACACACACACACACACACACACACACACACACACACACACACACACACACACACACACACACACACACACACACACACACACACACACACACACTGAGACGTGGTCATGTGGCTTGCTTCCCAGGTCATTTTCTTTGGAGTTTCTGCTTTATTGTGCTCGCTGATCCGATTTCCCTTCCTCTCCAGTGTGATTTCTCTTTCTGGTGCCCCGGCCAATCTTACAGCCATGGCTCACCTGGAAAAGAAAAATAGAGTGACCGCTACACCAACACACCGGCACTAACAACAACAAACACGGCATAATAATGCTTTCACTTGAAGAATGGGAAATAATGCATCTTCATGATCTATCTGGGCCATATCAAATATATGAATCATGTTATTATGGAGGAAGTGGAGGAGAGCGAGGTAACAGTGGGGGGGATTGCTGGGAGAAGTGCCCGTGTTATTTTGCCGAGGGGTTTTGGCCATGAATGCTGGTGTTACGATATGAATGAAGACATTTTTCTTGCCACTGTGAGCTCTGTGTTCAGATTTCTGATCACACACAGCAATAAGGTCTTCTGTATTGTTTTCTATGAAAAGGCCAAAACACAGCAATTACATTTTTTGGTGAACGCAAAGTCTGATATTTCCTCTGTGCCATGGAGCACAATGCACCAAATGTTTATGTTCCATTATTACAGTACTTGGAGCTCAGACAGTCTATTTCATTTTGAGTCACTCACACATAGACTTTCCTACCCCAGAGCACCGTGTGTATACTAATCTGCAAATAAAGAGCTCTTAATGTTTCCAAAATGTTCTTGTGTTTGAATAATGTTTTCTAAAAGCTACAGCCTCCAAATTTGGGGAAATAATTTGCACGAAACAATATATACATGAGATATATAGTAAAATATATGTCTTCAGCAGGAGCCACTGACCGGAAATTAAAATTAAAAAAATAAATAAATGAGGTGATAGTGTTGAGTTTTATATTCTTCCACCATAGAAAAAAAAACAAAGAACAGTACAAGCACGGAAAAAAAAAAAATATTCCTGCTGAAACAAAATCATCTTTCATGTTTAATTTGTCAGACCTTTAACTCATTTCTGTTTTGTTTTTCTTTTTATTTACTTGATATATATATATTTTTTCAGGTCTGAAAAGATGCCCACTTATAACTGGTAACAAGGGTTCCAAGTAAATATCACTTTGTTTTGAAGGGTTAAAAGCCAAACAATGAACATATCTAAGCAACTCTGAGAAGAGCTGTATTGAGATGGCTAGATGACTGAGTCCGAGTATTTCCATAAGAGCATGTCATGTGGGGTGTTCCTGGTAAACAGTGATTAGTACATAATAAAAGTGGTCCAAGGAACCAGTGACACGGTCATGGATGCTCAAGGCTTATTAATTGGGATCAGCCTGTGTGGTCTGATCCCACCAATAGTAGAAGAGTACAAATGACTTAACTCTAGTTACCACCGAAAGAACACACTTGAATCTCTGCCTGCTGCATTTGGGGCTGTGTAGCTGCAGACTGGTCAGAGTGCCTGAACAAATCCCTGTCTACCGCCAAAAGCACCTACTATGGAGGTGTAAGATTCATAACTGGACCACGGAGCACTGGAAGAAAATGACCTGGTCGTATGAATCACGTTTTCTTTTACATCACGTGGACGGTGTCGTCGTTTACCTGTAAACGTAACAGCAGGTTGCACTATGGGAAGAAGGCAAACTGGAGGAAGCAGTGTGAAGCTCTGGACAATGTTCCGCCAACCTTGGGCCAAGCCATTAATGTGGATGTTACTTTGACAGAAACCACCCTCCTACTCACTGTTGCAGACCCCGTTATGGTACTGGTATTCCCTGATGGCAGAGGCCTCTCTCAGCAGGATAATGGTCCCTGCCACACTACAAAATCCCCCAACATCTCAATCCAGTCGAGCGTCGGTGGGATGTGCTGGTAGAACAAGTCAGATCCATGGAGGTTCCCCCTCACAGCTTACAGGATCTGCTGCTAACGTCTTCTGTCTCCTCAAGTGTCATACCTGTTAGATGAGGATCCCTCCTCCTCCTGTGACAGACTGGGCTGAATGTCTTTCTGATGAAGATCAGTGCCACTCTGTGTGGATGAACATGTTTTCTTTTTTTAAATTAGAAAATTACTTTAAATGCTAAATAGTGTGGGTAAAAACTGCCATAGCGGTTTGAAATTAAAAATGAGGCTACTGCTTAGAGTCGACTTCGCAAATGAGCCTGTGAAAGAACTGAGAAAGAAGTTGAAGGAGCCTGAAGTGAATAAAATAAAATAGAGAAGGACTCTAGCTTAACGGTGAATTAACTGCATAATAACTCGATTCTAAGTTGCTCTTCCACTCCTCTATTCTGTCCTTGGCTCCTCTCCAACAAAACAACTGCAATATTATCATGAGATGTTGTCCACTATCAGCTGAGGAGCGCAGAGCAGAAGAAACACTTTCCCTTCTCAAAGAAATCGAGGTGAGAGTAATTTATTTATCTCCTCTTAGTGCAAAGTTAAATTTGAAGTTTTCAAACAAAAAAGAAAAAAAGAAAAGTCTGTGGCAGAAGTGAACGTTAGAGACATTATAGGGCCTGTTTTCCCTCAGCCAGGGAAATTAATTACTTATTGATCAAGAGAGCGGGTGAATAAAATGAAGTGAATTAATAAATAAGTGAATAGATAGAGGCGAGCGGGCCATAGGTGGACTACTAGTTCACATTTGCAAACATCATGGTTGGCAGATTCCATTTGTTTCCCATTTCATTACTACCAAAACAGTTCCCTACACACAGTGGAACGTAAGAGTTCATTTGTTAAAATATGATACATTTTAAAAGAAAAAAAAAAAAAGAAGCAGGGCTTTGGGGACAGCTGCTGCATGAAGGTCACCATGCTAATATGTTCATTTTTCAAGGGACATAATCAGATGCTGCACTACCTTTAAGTCAATTTTTAAAGGAGGGATTTTAATATTTAATTCCCTCCTTTTAATGATTGGTTATTTTGAATTATACAAATAGTAATTTCATCTTTCCTTTTAATTAACGGCCCTGCTGCTGGAAAGTTGTGCGCTGATTGGAACCTCCCTTAAAACTTGCTAAGTACATATCATTAGGCCTCAGTACAGGATGGTCTGCTAATAAACAATTATTTATAACATAATATTGCCTAATGTATCAAATTAACAACATGCAGCAAGCGAGATTTATACACCATGCTTCGCACATTTATTACGTTTACTTAAGGTATTCAGCGATGCACATTTGGTGTAAAACACTCTTTCTTTATAGATGGCGCTTTATGGTGGAATATGTGAGATTAACAGTGTGAAGTGTGTTTTTGTTTTCTTGATTTATGGACACTATAAACTCATATTTATTGGGCCGGTGCAAATAATTAAATGGTAGAGTTTTAAGTGCAATATTCACCTAATGTAAAAAAAGAACGGGTGGAAATATTACCTCATAAAGCAGGAATTATCTTCAAAGTCGAGGAGTCAAAATATTTACATCGATAAATCTGTCCTTAACACCTCGCAGCTAACAGGGGTGGACGGCCTGACCGGTTGGCTTTTGTAGCAGCAGGACTGAGATGAATGTTGGTGGAAGCTGCTGCTGTTGTTTTTCACTTCTTCTAATTGCCTTTTTACCCTCCAGTATGGAGAGTTTAGGACAAAGAGGAGGAAAAGTTTCATAACTACATAAACACACACCCGTACATTCAGAGATGCACAAAAATACACGGATTAAATTAGCTTCCTTTGGCTTGGAAGAACACTATTAGACAAGTGCCTGGCCACGATCATGCATGTGCATAGGCCCACGTGCAAATATGTATTCACATGAACACAAAGATATGTGTGTGGCGCAAGCATGCACATCACAGCTCGCACACACTCAAACAACATGTTCCCAAGTGGGTCAAAAGCAGCAGAGACCGTACGCAGTCAGATTGATTCCTTAAGATATTCACAGTCGTCTTAAAACTCCTGCTTGTTGGGTAATAAGACACTTTATCATCACATGTGGTGACAAGGTACATTAGTCTTGACCTGCCACAGGGGACAAAAAGAAAAAAAAAAGAAAAAAAACGGATGCAGTTTGATCACCATAACAACCAGCTTATTGATTATAACAGCATATGGCTGTGTAAAGTGTCCACCACTGGTGCTGTTCCTGGAGAGAGGTGAGGTGGGACAGAAGAGTCCAAAAAATAGGAGCGTTGTTGTGTTACGATGTGTGTTTGTGCATGCTCGGTGTGTACGTGGGTTTTTCTCTCACAGATGTCGTTCTCAGGCTCCTCTCTCTGCAGTCCAGTCAGGGGCCCTCGGAGGAAGATAAATGTCTGCATCAAGAAATCCAATAGACATTCAGATATATTCAACAGCCACCCCGCACAAACTTTTTTATTGTAACTTTAGAAGTTAAATGAATGCAGAGAGGGCCCCATCGGTGAACTTATCACTTAATTGATGAGAACATTGACACTGATTTCACCCACAGGGCCCCAGTGGACTGATGGCTCCTGTGCCCGATGCTTTGCTTGGACTATAAATCAGTCCTCAAGCTTTTTTAATGTGTAAACTGCAATAAAAACTGTAATGACAATCTTACCACCCTTGGTTGCATCACCTCAGTCGAGACATACACATGCGCAGTCTTTAATAAAAATTGGAGGATTTATCTTTTCACATAAATCTGATTTATATCTTATTTCCCTGGATATTCCTATATCAAATTCTGTTTGTAAAATGTGCTACAAGGAATGTTAAACTCATCAAGTAGAAGGCAATTCTCTTACTGACTTTTATGATGGGTAAAATCGATGTCAAGTGAGTGACAAAAAATATAATTTACTGAGTAGAAACAGGAATCTTTGATCAAAATCAGGATGAACCGATGGGGTGAAAATGTTTAATGATTAGTGTTGCTTCAATATAACTGGGATCAGGGCTGCAGTGGAACTGGATAGACAGTTAGAGAAAGGTTGTTGTTCGGTTAAAAAAAAAGAAGAGAGAATGAAGTTAACCAAAGTCAGCTTGTCATGAACCAGCTTTAGATCTCATGTTATCAACACAGACTCACTTTTGTTGTTGCACAGCTTCGGTTTTGTTTTTAGATGCTAATAATATATATTTGTTTGAACAGCCTGTGATCCATATTTACGTCAAGGGACATGAGTTGGTGTTTGTACAATAATTATATAAAAAAATTACATCCATAACAAAATTCAAAATGGCATCTTAAAACAACCGACCCGCAGAGTGTCTCATGTTCGTGATTGAGTGATGGTGCCGACAATCTCATCATTTAACAGGTGAACAGGCAGATTTCCTGGAAACCTGCTGTCGTCCTTTGAGTATTTCTGCCAGACAAGAAGAAAAAATATTAGAGGTACAGTAGACAGACAGTAATGTGGAATCAATGGAAGAACTATGTGATTTGTATTATTTATAACATGTACTGCATTAAAGCTAACTGACCCAACAACAGCAGGCTACTGGCAATATGAGAATTTCTGTGTGTGAGTAAGTGTGTGTGTGTGTGTGTGTGTGTGTGTGTGTGTGTGTGTGTGTGTGTGTGTGTGTGTGTGTTCGTCCGTGGTCACACACAGACACATTCCAGTGTACATGCATCTGTTTGCACACACACCAGCCGCAGTGCCTGAGCTATGGCCTAATAGGATAATGAATTCAGTGTGTAGAGGCAGCGTAAGGACTGATGGTGTGTGTTGTGTGTGTGTGTGTGTGTAGGGCAGCAGTGGGGGTTAATACAACATGATAAATATTTGATTTCTGCTGGGGCCGGTCCCCACCTACAGAATGGGAAATGGCTGTAATGCGATTCAGAACAGATTGTCCTTTGGGAGGGCCTTTGTGTGTTTTGCTTGTTATGTGTGTGTGTGAGTGTGTGTTTGTGAGTGTAAGGGCCCTGTGACTGCATGTGTATGGCCAGGGGAAATAAAGGAACAAATCGGCTTACAAATCACAAAAGCACCACGGCACCACAACGAGCAATGGCCCCTGTCTGACTATCACCACCAGCAATGACCCTGAACACAACAATCAAGTTGATACGGGCTCTGACGGGACGTCATGTACAGGTTCAGAAAGGAGCACCGTGCAGAGGACTGGGATGCACTAGTTATGCTAAATGTTTTGTGTTAATGTGGAGAGAAGAAAGGACTATTACAGTCATCGTAAGATTAGTTTGAATCATAAAACCAATAAGACTTGGAGTATACCTTATACGATTTCAACGGCAGTTAAAATTTGTATGACTTAATGTACCATCATTATGAAATACGATACATAGCTCAGCAATCCAAACCAGACTGAATGAACAACATTCAGTCAACATGTGGCAGCTTTCTTACTTTTCTACATGTGATTACATAATTATGTCTCCTAAAAATGTTGTTTTTGGAGAAAGGTAAATCGGAAATTTGTTGCAGTTAGTATCATATGTATTTTCTCCTGATGTGGAATAAATGCATACAAGATATTTGATAATTTTTTCCTAATGGTATCCACTAAAGCATGGCAAACCTTTAGGTGCTTGTGTTTTGGACAAGCAAACACGTAACTACCAAAAAGTCCAGGATGTCAGGATACATGGTTGTTGTCCGCTCTCAGGTGGTGATTGGGGTGGAGGATGGGCGTACAAAACATTTGACTTGAACACCGGAGACATGGATTTACCTCCAGACTCTCATCTGTGATTAGGCAACAAAACACACAAAGCGGTGTGGACTTTTCCTGTATTAAACCAGCTCAGGATCTACTCCAACCCTTAAAACAAGTCCTGTGAGTGCATGAACATAACCGTGAAACAGTTAAATAATTATAAAGTCACTACAAGTGGACATTGTACTGCAATATCAGTTATTATGGTGGGAAAGATACATATATAAATACAGTCAGTAAACATCTTACTGATATGTTCAGTATCAAAATAACTTGGAAAATATGTAAATGACCAACATTTCCTCGTTATGTTCCTAAAAAAAAGTTGGTTTAGTTGATGCAACATGTCCTTCAACACGTATTTGCAGTTAATTAATAAAATAGGGTGGCTGATTTTTCAGTAATCCAACTGTACTTTTATTCAGTACGGATTCACATTACACCTGAATCGAGGCAGATCAGTCCTTCATATGAATATTAATGTCAAAATAAATGGATATAATCTTGTTTAATTAAATCAGATATGTGGAAACAAGTCAAATGAGGTCAATAATCTGTGTGGAAAGGCACCAACAAATGTTTACTCTTTAAAGAACCCTGAAAACACACTCCTAACACGCACACACACACACACACACACACACACACACACACACACACACACACACACACACACACACACACACACACACACACACACACACACACACACACACACACACACACACACACACACAGACAATCATGTTGTGAAAAGGAAAAAAAACAAAACTCAAACTCAATACTGCAGGGAGCGACCAGTCTGTCTGATATATTTATAGACAAGTGTGCTACACAATCAAGAAACATTTTGTCCTCAAGTGAAGGAAATATGGTTTCGGTGATATTGGGTGGCACGGGAGTGAGGGTAATGATTGATTATAGCAAGACATAACTCTTGTTGCTAATTTAATCATCGCTGAAAAATGACAAGAACTGTTCTGTAACAAACACACACACACACACACACACACACACACACACACACACACACACACACACACACACACACACACACACACACACACACACACACACACACACACACACACACACACACACACACACACACACACACACACACACACACACTCCCACTCCCTTTTCTTTTCTTTTCCTGTTGTGCAATTGTCAGAGCAAATTAATGCAATTAACATGGCCTTGGGCAGAAAGTGAGGGTTTTGTGTTTGTCACACTGCAATTCTGTTATCTAGAGATGAAAAAAGAATAAAACACACACACACACACACACACACACACACACACACACACACACACACACACACACACACACACACACACACACACACACACACACACACACACACACACACACACACACACACACACACACACACACAATCTTGTTTCTTCAGCTTGGACTATTTTTTCCATCTTTCAGAGGAGCTATCCCTCTTGTGTGAGTGTGTATGCTGTCATCACGTCTCTTCTTATCTGGGATGAGACATAGACATTGGCGTCAGCCCCAATGAAAACACTGTTAATGCGTCCTAATGAGTCAGGCACGCTGACGTACAAGCTGGCCACTTGGATTCATGTCTAGACACACCACACAGGCCAGAAGAAAACACACGTGCACACCGCGCGGCAGACACACACACACACACACACACACACACACACACACACACACACACACACACACACACACACACACACACACACACACAATTATAATTGTAAAAAGATTGAGAACAGTTCAAGAAAGGAGCTTTGATGTCTCATGTATATGATATAATCCCTATACTGTTTGGATAATAATTCTAACCTTACAGTGGGTATTAAATGCATTCATTTCCTTCACCAGCGTTTTACCAGCCGAGATTCGACACAGGTTCATAATCTGAACCTTGACCCTGAATGTTACTGCAGTGTGACACTTGTAAGAAATGTCTGCGCCTCTTTTCTAATAATTGTCCTTGTAAATGTCAGTATTTGACATTTATCAGGTGACATACAGTCAATATTTTCCACTTCACAGTTTATATTGTACGTGATATACGATATGTACATAGCTTAAACTGAGGACGATAAGTGCATAAGCTCTGAAGTGGTGGAGATTTTATCACAGCCTGTTGTGATTCTCCTCCTTGCTTGCGCTCACTGATGTTGGCACTGACCCCAGACATGCAGAGCTGACCCTATTAACGTTGTTTATGACATGTTTAAGACTAGTAAACATAGTAGTAAACCCTCCATTAGGCTGAAGGAAAAAAAAACAACTCTGCACCTCTGCAGCCACCTCATTCTGCCATTTTAACCAGACTTGTGTGTGTTACTATATATTCCCTTGTGCGGGCTGCTTGTCGAGCTTTGAAATGACTAAACTATTTCTTCCTCACAGTCCGGCCCATCCTGGTCAGATGAATTTGTCTTCAGTGATTTAATATCAGCAATAACAGCTTTAGATGTTGCTGCTTTTTAGCTGGTCATAGCGCAAAAAAATTGAAATATGCATTTGATATTTCAAGGTGCAGTGAAAGCCGGGGATGGAGCCATAGGTGTGCAGGTCAGGGGCCCAGGCTTTTACGCTGCAGGCTCAATGACAATTTTTGAATGGATGGTCCAATAAGACTGTATGACTGGATGTGTTGCAAGTTCAAATGCTGAAGAGATATGAGTCCCACACTTAAACCAGCTTTTATAAGACCTCACAGACTGTTTCCTAAACACAGTTCCCTAGTCGTTTGGGTACAAAAAAAATGTTTTTCATTGGATGACTTAAAATACAGGACAAAGAAAATGATGGAAAACTATGATATTTAGTCATTTTGATAAAACTCTCGTGGTGTGGCTCTAAAAATGTTATTCTGTTCAATATATTCAACCTTTTTCCATCGATTGCCAATTTGGTACAAAATCCATGGTGACTACAGGAGGCATCCTCATGACTATGGTGATCCCACATTTTTTAAATGTAGTGCTATCAGAAAGTAGAACTTTTCTTTTTTCCACCATCATATCTCAACAACTTGAAAGATTTGGAAAACAATTCTAAAACATTCATGTGCCTGTTAGGATGGATTGCAGTAACACTGGTTTAGATTTTAAATTTCATTATAATTTCCATTTCAACTACTATTTCTTCAATACATAAGTTCATGACAAAATAATTGGCGAATAACATACCCATTCGTCTCAGTTTTTTTTATAGTGCTAATTAGCAAATATTGGCTCGCTAAACTCTAAACTATTTACCTCAAAAGCACAACTCTGGCTATCCTGAATGTGCTAACAGCTTTGGGAGCGAAGAGCAAACAATGTTCTGGAGAGAAAAAAAAAGACTTAAATAATGTTGACTCTAAATTATCCAACAAAAACTAGAAAAAAACAAATAGTATACAAATTCCTTAAAAATTGCAAACTCTAAGCCTACATGAACGTAACATAAAATTTAGTTTAAAAAAAAAAAATGTGCATCTGCATTAAAACCAGTACTATGTTTACTGCCTTGTCTTTGGGGTTCCAAATATGTAAAGATACAATTATGTTATTTTTAAATACATAATTTAATTGTAAATTTAAAAAAAGACATTTGCTATAAATTTAATAATGTTGGAGAGTATCCTTTTTTTTTTTTTTTTTTTTTAATGTGAAAGCTATATACAAAGATGCAAAATGTTACACAACATTGTAATTTTTTTTCCATGCTGTCTATAATTTGTCAAAATACAGTTATGCTGTAGAATTTACAGACGTCATTGTTTGATCTACGTTACCTGACTTCCTCCTTGGAAGGAAGCTGTGCTCCTAAATAAACCACTCCATGACATTCACGGTTGAGGTTATTTGTTTTTGTGACCCCTGCACCCCCTTTACATGCTTGTTTATTAATCTGCAGATCGTGTATAAGACTATAATGCTGTGACAGTTCACCAGAGGTCAGTGTCAAGGTGAAAGAATGGGTTCACTGTAGCTGTTTCACAGTAAGATCAGATCACTGTGTTGCAGTCTAAAATCTGTTTTAAGAGAATAAACTCTACAATATGTAAAGGAAGCAGAACTGAATGTCACCCAGGTAATAATACAGACAAATTGGCCTGAACCAAATCAGTCCTGGAGATTCAGCCCTGCTGCTAATTAGAGCTGGGGTTATTGCTGACTGGAAAAACGGTTAACACACACACACACACACACACACACACACACACACACACACACACACACACACACACACACACACACACACACACACACACACACACACACACACACACACACACACACACACACACACACACACACACACACACAGAGAGAGAGAGAGAGAGAGACAGGCTCGTTCAATTCAATCTTTAGCTTTAATGGTAATGTTTAATTTGTCATGAGGAAGGTGATGTTTCATAAAGGGCATCCAGAGCTTATGTTTAATTGGGGTGAACAAGGAGGCTGATAATAAGTGGGAGGAACAGCAATGGTGTGGCAAAATTTGATTTTTTATTTACCATGAAATAGGAAGGCATCGGGTGTGATCAAACTGAATGTAAATAATTTAAAGGCATAATAGAAGCTGGCTGAGCTTTAACTGATGAGAGATTCTTTCTACCAAACTAATAACGGTATATTGTGTCGCGTACTGAGAAAAACTGATAGCAAGTGGTAGAGCTGATTAAAATAATTAGCTCAGCATCACCAAGTCATTTTTCACACTTCTTTGAAATGGAATAAAGTCTGTCCGAGAAAGATTTGGTGTTATGGCACAGCAGGTTTGAATGGTGCCCTGGACGCTCGGAAAAGTTAATTTCTCTGTTTTTAAACTCTCATACCGATTGCTAAGAAAAAAATACAAAATTGTATAATTCATCTTATTTCACTGAATGTTTTTTCCCTTGCATTTTACCTGATGGACATTTCTAAAGTTTGCTTTAAAGTACTTCATTGTCTGAATTATGTTTAATACCAATTTGGTAAGATGACTAACAGTTTGAAACAGCAGTGTTCACGTTATCTGTCCATTCACCCTGATCCTATGCTGACTGTGTGGCTATCTAATTAATCATGTCACCTCACTTCTTACTTTGTCACCATCATAATTACTATGGCAACCAGGGGGTGGTGCCACAATTAAATTATGCCTGTAGAAACAACCTATGGGGTTGTCTTTTGAAGTATAGTACAGTCTCAGAAAACAGCTGGCACACCTGGAGAACAGGTTAGTCTGCTGAAGAAGTCATTTCATTTTTTAGACATTGCTTCACTGACCACATGTGTCTCAAATGGGTGGCTTTTAATAACAAAAAGATAGATAATCATAAGCAGGGGTGTTTCTCAGCTCAGGGAGCATTTTAGCATCTTTCAGTTTGTGGGTTTGGTTTTCTGTCTCGGAACCTACTGTGGGTAGATGAGCAGGTGTTCAGTAAAAAAAAAAAGCTCTGATAAGCTCACTGTACTGTCCAGCACTAAATGGCAGACAGACAAAGACACCAGCTGGAGAACAATGGAGGATACTCATTTTTCAACAAGTTGCTCGCAACCAAATCCGAGCTAAAATAGAGCAATTTTTTTACATTTAAGTCAGATACTCTTTGCTAACAAGCAGACTGTATCAATTCATACAGTATAAGGTTTGGATATTCAGTGTCAGGGCTGTGTACGACTTCTTTCTGCTGTCCCCAAGAGGCCAAAATCTGTTCATGCAGGTTTAACCAGCCAGCTACTGTGGTGGTACGAATAACATTCGCAAACTTGCAATTTTGCTAAATTCCTGTGATTTTTCCACAAAAAGTTCCCCAACAGAAGCCCTGCTGAAAGCATTATTGCATAAAGTAGCCTTTACAAACAAAACTTGCTTCATTAACAAAAATAACTCCCTATTTACAATCAGCAAGACTCAGCAAGAACATCTGGAAAAACTGAAGTGATGGGGTTTGTGGGAAATGTTGTCTTATCATGGGAATAATTCATGTTACTTTTTTTTAACCACAAAAAGCTCACTTAAAACTCAACAAATTACATTGCATTTTTGAGAAAAGCAGACACAAAAATCTATTTTTTTTTTAACTACAACAATTAAAAAAAAAAAATCTCTGCGGAAATCCTAGAGATATTGCCTTATACAAGGCACTTAAAGGAATAGTTCAACATTACATATATTAAAGGAAAAATGTGATATTTGTGGGGCTGGTGGGTGGACTTTGTTATCTTTAGACTGGGTCAGATTTTCTCTGCTTTAAGTCTTTATGTTAAGATGAGCTGCTGGCTGTAGCTTCATATTTTGTGTTAAAGGGTGGTATCGATCATCCCTTTTATCTCTTAGCAAGACAACAAATACCCATGTATATATAACTGCTCAAGAGGCTGACGTTGAATTTGAAGCAGGACATTGCTGGAATGAAATAGACCTACCTCAATAGCAAAAAGACCAGACAGGTCAGTGTAGTTTAATATGAAATGATTTTACTGATACTTGATTGTGAAAGTAATTTTTGTTTCCATTTGAATACTTATATTTACATTTTTTATTACCAGTATAGGGAAAAAGATTCAACCAAATGTAATCAGATTTGTTTCAGCACTGATTTTATAACCATGTGGTTCAGAATTTAAAAAACAAACATGCTCATCCATACTGGTTCATCAGATGGAGTCACAACAGATTTGTGTGATTCAGAGGAAATATGTTGCTCCACATTCTAAACAACACACAAACACGTCCATACATATATGTGTAGATCTCATTAAACTGTGCATTTCAGTGGGATCCAGTATTTGTGCCCACTGCGAGTGTGTGTGTGTGTGTGTGTGTGTGTGTGTGTGTGTGTGTGTGTGTGTGTGTGTGTGTGTGTGTGTGTGTGTGTGTGTGTGTGTGTGTGTGTGTGTGTGTGTGTGTGTGTGTGTGTGTACTCTAACACAGGGGGTTGGCTTGTTGGCTGCCTGAGGCTACAGCTCTAAAGTGTGTGAAATGAGGGAGTAGCCAACGGTGGGCCTTTGGCTATGAAGCAGAATCAGAATTGAAGAGTGTGTGTATTTATGTATGTCTGTGTTTGTGTGTGTGTGTGTGTGTGTGTGTGTGTGTGTGTGTGTGTGTGTGTGTGTGTGTGTGTGTGTGTGTGTGTGTGTGTGTGTGTGTGTGTGTGTGTGTGTGTGTGTGTGTGTGTGACATACATATCAGACATATGTCAAATTCACTGACACTTCTGCTGATGTGAGTGACACGGAGCCTGCAGGCCCTCTCCATCCGTTCCGCCCTCCCCACCCCCTGGATTTCCCCTGACATGGAACAGTCCTCCTTTTGCTCTGCAGGGTAATGAGGCAAACCGATGAGACGGAGGGGTGTGTCGGATTCAGTCAGGTGTCAAACTTACTGGAGGCTTTAAACACAGTACAAAAGGTGATAACGAATACGACATATCGTTTGTATGTTTTCACACAAAAAAAAGATTTCAAGTGTTTTTTTTTTTTTCTAGAATGGAAGTGAAAAAAAACAAACAAGTTTCTTTGTTTCTAAGTCTTTCCTTCCTTTTTTCTGTTCATAGATTTGTCCCTCACACTTATATAGATAATATATATTATTTAAAAAAAATATATATTTAGCCATCCTATCTTATCATTCCTCCTGTTTAACCTTAACTTGTCTTTATGTTTCTTTCTTTCCTCTCCCATTTTTAACTTTCTGTATTTTGCTCATTCTCAACTCCCTCCTTTCCATCCTTTCTGTGGTAATTTTTTTCCCTAATTCCTACCTCTCCTGCTTCCCCATGAGTGTCTTTCTTCCTCTTTCTTTAACAATTTTCTTTTCTTTTCTAATACATCTGTTGAATTTCCTTCATCTCTACTTCCTCATTCCTCCCCGAATCTGTCATTTTATTCCTTCACTCTTCTACCCTGTAGTCTTTTTTTTTTTTTACCACTTCTTTCCCCTTCCTTCCTCTCTTCTTTCAATTAAAAAAAATCTTTTCTGAATTACATTTTCACTTCTTCTTGCCAGCTCTTTTCTTTTTTCTCTTTTAATTATTTTTTTTTCATTTTCAATCTTCTTCCAATAAGCCCACTCCTCATTCCCTTTCCCATCCTCCACTATACAATGAGATCTTTTGGTAACACTTTAATACTTTACTTTGTAAGTGTCATAACAAATACATCTTTAAAAATATCAACTTTGCATTTAAATACATATTTGACTGAATGACACAATGCCAACCGTCCTAAACATTCATAAGGACTCCTTTGTGTTCATCACAGGTGTCATGTCTTGTCTTTTATGAACACCCCTTCAAATAAAGTTAGATCAATCTTTTTAATGCTGAGTAAAAATGGGATTTTAGTTCATTTTTGTCCTGGTTGCTTCCTTAAACCTCCTATAGATGGTGCTGTTAGCCATGACTGAAACTTGTCAGTAATTGTCTCAGCTCTGCTCTGTTGAAGAGAAAATCTCTTTTATTCTCCTCGTTTGCTGTTCAGATCGCTGGATGTGCCTCAAACAAGGACAGAATTAATGATCTAAAAATCCAAAGAACCATTTGATCCTATTTTTTTTCTTCGTTATGCATTTTTCTGCATTGATTATTCTTTTTTTTTAATTTCAAATATGAGGGAAATCAATAATGTTTGAATATTGCATTTTCAGTTTGGTGTTATGTTGTGTTTTGTTGTGTGTTGCATCAAGTTTTTGCATTACATCGGATCACTTACAACATGATGCCCAAGCATCATGGGATCCAGTGCTCCATCCAAGATTCAGGCAATCATCATATTTCATAAGCCAAATAAATCATTTGAAACCACTCTGGGTTGTCAGAAACAAACAAACAAACAAACAAAAAAACAAACAAAAAAACACTGTCATGAAGCTGGAAACATGTTTTTAGTTCCTAAAAAGTTGATGGTTTTGAAGAAATTTGTTTGACAGAATGATAAAATATGTTTCCCCAATTAATTGAAGCAGGATCATCACAAATTCAAAATAATTACTTTGTGATTGTACAGCACTGCTGTAATGAGTTGTTCCACTAAACCACACCACTGGGTCACATGTGCTCCCCATATCTGAAGATAAAACAAAAAACAGAGGAAGAGATTAGCAGATGCTAAATTTCACTGCAGAACACAGATGACCGGATCAGATGAGTAAAAGTATTTCCTGTATGAAACCGCGTCACCATCCAAACCCCGAAACACAAAGTCATTTCTATGCACCGCGTGGAGCCCCGGTAACCATTTTACCTGCCGCTCGGCAAATGGATAAGAGGTTCTTGCATATTCATAAGAGCAGATAAGAGCTACCCATCCAGCTCCCTTTAATTGAGAATGATGGAGAGGGACGGAGAGACGGAGGGATGGAGGGACACTGGAGTGCAGGAGTGGAGGGTGGGAGAGGATGGGGAACGATAACCCGGTGCTTGCCTTGATGCATTAATTGAGGGTATTAGACGAAGGGATGGATGGACTGGGAGGTGGTGGTGGGCGGGCGGTGGCGACGTACCACGGAAATGCCAGCAGTGCCAATAAATCACTCCCCACCGGTGATTGACTCTGCAAATGTAGTCTGGAAAAGGCCGGGGAAGTTGGAAGGAATCAATCAAGGTACTCCCAAAAACTTTTCAGCCCTCTCAGTTGTGGAGCAGCCTGGCGGATAAAATGTCATCAACTGAACTGAGTTGGACAGGTCGCGACCCAGAGACACTTGAACTTAATATAGCTTTTTAAAGACAATTCATTTCCACATCTGAAGCACTGGAGGGACCCAATGCGAGTCCATCGTATGATGCAGTATTGTGAAGAATTAGGAGTGTAGGAAGTAAGTCAGAATTTATCCTGAGGGCCAATGCTATTGGTCACCAGTACTTATATGACCTTCCAGGAAAACATGACATCGTCATACTGAGAGGACGCAATGAGTCAATTTCCATTGACACCCAAAACAACATACAGTATGTGAGCGTCTCTTGGACAACGCGTCCTCACACCTGACCTTTTGCATACCAGTGAGAACTGCGGTAACGATAATAAACACTTGGTTGATGTGAAGCGAGAGCAGTTTGCTTCGGTTTCAGCACCAAAACTATTTGGTTAGGTTTGGGAAAGATTACAGTTTGGGTTAAAATATCTACAACATGTGTTTGTGTTGTTACACACATGAATGACGTACAACTTATACATTAACCCTCCCGTTGTCATCGGGTCAAAATGACCCGCAGCTGTGTTCAACCAAGTTATATTTTATTTTCATATTTTTTGTGATCATTGGTGACAAGAAGGCTGTGAGGGTTTCTTTAAAGAATGATGACCAATGATCCCAAAAAATATAAAAATATAGAAATAAAATAGAACTTGGTTGAACACAGCTGCGGGTCATTTTAACCCGAGGACAACATGAGGGTTAAGTTAAAATAACTCAGTGTTGACTTGGTTTCACACAGGACACGTGTTTGTGTCCTGAGTTAAATAGTCATGTGTATTATCCATCCAACCACCCCTGATCTACCTCCTTACAGGGACTTTGTCACACTCTGTACTCCGTCACCTTATTTCCTCCATTGCTCCCATCATAACTGCCATAACCACCAGTGGTCACAATAAACACAAGTAGTTTTAACACCCTCAAAAAAATGTAATACTGTGGTCATTTTCAGCATGAAGACGGGTTGAGGAACATTTTTTAAAATTTTTAGTGTAATAATTTGTAATCACCGTAGAGATGAGTTAGTCATTATAACCCAACTTGGAGCTTGATGTCCTCAAGCCTTTGTATACTCATCCAGAAAGTTAATGGAAGTCCTGAAAACATTCCAGTCCAATTCAAAGACATGGAAAAGTCCTCTACATCTTCACCTCTCCACTTCATCAATGTCCTCACACCAGGTTTAGAGGGTTTTCATTTCTACCTGTATGGTGGAATCAGGTGGACCGTGATGGGATTAGAGTGTTCCAGTGAAACATGGACAACGGCATGATATGCACTGTTAATTGTAGTATAACAATGACCTGAAGTGTTCTCTCTGGTTCAGAATTTTATCAGCTGACGGTATTTCGGGAGTTCACTACTCACTCACTCTTGCAATTTATACTTCCTTATACAGAGAGTTTTTTTTTTTTTTTTAACTAAAATTAAACAAATGAAAATAAAAGCATCAGAGCAAAATCTGCTGCTTTTATTTCAACCTTTAGACTGAAAGATCACAGATATATGCCCAACTCTAAGGGTCACTCCTCCAAACCGTCATTTCTAAGAATCTTCCATTACACTACAGAATCTACAGTCATCTGTACATGTTTTAGACACTACAAGTAAACTGAGGATACTTTTAAAATTCCATGAATAAAAAAAACAAAAAAACCAAAAACAAACCAAAAACAAAAAACGTAATACACTTTACACTAAATATAATAAATCTATAAATGAAACAGCAGCAGTTCTCTCTAGTACACCTGCTCAGTTTTTTGAAGCGCTTGACAGGTGTCAGACAAGTAGGACATTTTGTCACAGTTCTGATGTGGACTTATGCCACAAAGAAATCTTTGCATGTATACAAACACATACTATTGGATTGCTTTGTGTCTGTAAGATATGAACTATGAATAAAATATATGTACAATGCAAAACACTTAGAAAAGGTTTATTTGAACCTTTATAACACATTAATGACTCAATGCAAGAACATCTTAGGTGCAACAACATCTAACACTTTATGTTTTGAACAGTACGTTCAGGTTGCAGACGTACAGTAGATCCTGTTGCCATCTCTACACCAGATGGTCAAAGGGCAGCATTTATGATTCTATTATTGGTTTGCTAAAAGAGCTCAGTGTCTTTGACCTTCTTTACCAGCGGTGGCCTCCATGTCTCTGACTCCACCAGCAGCACCACCGCCGCTCGGCCCTGCTTCACCCACTGAGGGTGTGTATGTGTGTTTGTTTGTGTGTGAGAGGGAGATACCATGTTTGGTTTGTGTATGTATCTGATTATGTTTTCTGTGCTTGTGCGGTGCATTTGTGTGTGCGTGCCTGTGAGTGAGTGCATATGTGAGCTTTTTCCGGCTCCCTGTGTGTCCATTTACTCCCTTGTCCGGGTGTGTTTGAGTGTGTTTATGATGGTGTGAATATGCCTGGATGTTTGTATATCTCTTTGTGTGTGGTTTGTGTGTGTGTGTGTGTGTGTGTGTGTGTGTGTGTGTGTGTGTGTGTGTGTGTGTGTGTGTGTGTGTGTGTGTGTGTGTGTGTGTGTGTGTGTGTGTGTGTGTGTGTGTGTGTGTGTGTGTGTGTGTGTGTGTGTGTGTGTGTGCAAGTACAGGGCTCCAGGGTATGTATTTCCAATGTGTCTATTCATGAATATAGTCTGTGTACATCTTGTACTGTTTGTCTGCACGTGTGCATGTGAGTATACCTACACATAGTCTCGGTCTGTGCTTGATTGTGTGTGTGTGTGTGTGTGTGTGTGTGTGTGTGTGTGTGTGTGTGTGTGTGTGTGTGTGTGTGTGTGTGTGTGTGTGTGTGTGTGTGTGTGTGTGTGTGTGTGTGTGTGTGTGTGTGTGTGTTGCATTGTTTGGCCTCTGGAGGTTTCATTAAGGCCCAGTGTCCAGAGGTAAAAAGTCATTCATCTCCCCTGTTGTGAAGTGGCAGCTCTGGGCTCCGTCCCCCACCTCCTCTTCCACCTACAACTCTCCCTCTTTTCTATCCTCCCATCTCTGTTTCCTCTCCTCTCCTTTATTTTTGTCTCTCTTTCGTTTCTTTTTCTCCCTTTTCATTTTCTTCCATCACTTTCTTATGAAAAAAAAAAAATCAAGCTTTATGAGTCGAGAGTGAAGAGTAAAGAAAAAAAGGAAGAAAAAAGAAAGTGTAGCGAGAGTGTTTGATGTCTTTCCGACAGACCGGCCTGTCTAATGAATCCTTCACCAGTCTGCTATGAGATCAGCTCATCTTCTCTTGTTTCTTCCTTTTTTTTTCTTTCTTTTTTGGTTTCATGCACATTAATTAAAGCTGTCAAAACTTAAGTCTCTCCATTTTTCTCCTTCTCTCCCTTTTTATTTTGTTCCTTCAAGTGGCTGAATGGGATACTGTTAATTAAAAAGATATCAGATCATGGAGGCCCCCTGAGCGCTGGAAGCGTCTGGGCCCTCGCTTCTCGACAAGTCGAGACGTCATGTCTCTCTTCTTTTTTTTTTTGTCCGTATACACTCCAAAGAAATTCTGGTCCCTTTTGTCAGAGTGTTACAACGATGGATTGAAGTTCACAGGGTAGGAGACTGCAGGGTGTGTATGTGTGTGTGAGAGTGTGTGAGTGTGTTGAAGTGCTGTGTTGATAAAAGCGTCTTTTTTGTATTTAATTGCGTCTCAGCTTTATGAAAGTGTGGACTTCTCTTCTGATGAGAACTTCAGAAGGTTCGCTGTTTTAAGTGGGATATCTTTACTGACAGAGCAAAGTGCTGAATGAAAGACAGTCTGAGCACTATACCTTCCTCTGTGAGTGTGTGTACATGTACAATAAGAGAGAGTGAATGAGAAGTCTTTTTGTTAATGGGTGTGTATACATGTGTAGATAATAAAATGTGCAGCTTTGGTGGCTGGCAAACTATACCTTGTTGCACATTGCGATGTTTTTTGACACATCACCACCAACACACATCCATCAGAGGAATATATACGTGTTGGCAGGAGTGTATCGTGTAACAATTGCACTCTTGAGTGAATGCAAATTATTGGTTAGCTGTAGGAGACCCATGGTGCCTCAACCCCTTAAAGAAATTAGTGAGAAATGTTGCCTTTCCAAATGAATGTTGTGTATTTGTTCAAGTTAGTAACTTGTCATTGGTTGTGACTGTTTTTGATACTAATGTATGTCCTCATACACATTTATACTCACACACATGCATTCTGTTGTCGTGTGGTTATTTTAGTCATTTCTAGTTATATTTTTGGGCTGAAGGGGTGGTGGGTGGTGGGTGGTGGGTGGAGGGGATGTCTGAACCAAAGAGCAAAAAGCAGAGATAACTGAT
Organism: Brachyistius frenatus; assembly: GCF_029030835.1. NCBI lineage: Eukaryota > Metazoa > Chordata > Actinopteri > Embiotocidae > Brachyistius > Brachyistius frenatus. The sequence goes on from NW_027210685.1 coordinate 743,396, forward strand.
GCACGCATATACACATACATACATACATACATACACACACACCCACACCCACCTCACTCACATACACCCTCCTTGTGGAGACGTAAATCCTTTTGAGCAGTGTTTGAGAATTGATTGTGGTCATTTATAGTTCATTTTTTTGACTTGACTGCAAAATTCAGACCAGCCCTCTAATCACTTAGTCACTCGGTGACAGGCATTCATGTTTAAAGTCTCATCATTGGTCGGCTGAATAAAATAGTAAATTCCACATGACCATAGGCTGTATATAAAAATGGAAGTAAAAAGGTGAAGCCAATGCGGAAGTAATTGCTGAATGAGATAACACAGTGGAGATCAGGCCTGTGACCCACTGATAAAAGCCTTTAACCTTGCAGTACTCGAAACTACACGAGATGGATGTCTACGGCCACATCCCCAAGAATGATCAAAAGCACTTAGGACACGTTTCCAATCATCCAGCAGTGGTCGCCAGGCCAGAGAGTAGGTGGAGCTAATGTAACAGGCTTGCAAATCAACTTGCTCTGTAACTGCCAACTGACTGATGAGATATAAGCGACACTGTTTGAATCTTAGGGGAGTGAAGCCCAAACATATAGCTCAATTACTATTTGTTGCCATTGGTGCTGCCCAAGCAGCAACCAACTGTGATGTCACCCATTGGTTTGCGAACTGCCGTTATGAAGTCTCAAGTTTATCTTTACAGTTGTCACCATCTTGCTAGCTCCGAGTGGTGAGATGTGGATCTGACTCGATCTGATTAGAAACCCGAAAACGCAAAGTCCTGCCCACCGATAGTGGAAACCTAACTGCTCCACAGGCCTGTCAATCAAACAGACACACCCCCCAAAAACATTTAGGACTATTTTCTAATTCATGATGGAATTATTTTCAGATGGACCGCCAGAAAACTAGTGAGAAGAACAGACTTAAGCTAATAATACCATTGGAACATGTGGAGAAAATTCACTGACTAGTTGAATGGGAGTCTATGGAGCCGGAGGCTTTTTGGAGCCAATCTCTAGTGGCACTTGGTGGTATTGCACTTCACGGCTTTTTTGCATTGGCCTCATTTTTCAGACCCGGAAGCTACGTCCAATTTTTGATACAGTCTGTGGTGCCATCAGAGACAAGAAAATGGAGATCATTGAGATTATAACTTTAAGATTAGTGAAACCCCAAAACTGAAAAGGTGTTATCGTATACACACTTCTGCGTGATATCAGTCCTTACTATTAAAACCTTCTGCAAATTAAAATTATTACATTTCACAAGTGCTTTACATAAAGGTGGGGTGAAAGCAATGCAGCAACGTACAACTGTAATAAAATCCAATTGTCCCCAGAGCTACATTATTTTTCTACAAACAAAACAGGACCTTGAAAATAAATGTAAACCTGCTACAATCATAAAGTCAGTTGGGTACCCTAATAAAATGTATAAAAGCCAAAATACATACATTGAGCAATGATCAGGATACCATGCTGTTACAATGCTGTTTAGTAGTACTGATAAATATCATGGAATCTAAGGAAGCTTTTCTACAGACTTTGTGTTGTTAATGCGCATTCCTGGCTCCACCTCTATTTTAAAGGCTATATCACTTTCAGAAAACCTGTTAGCCCTTCAAAATGAAGGAAATTAAGGAATCTGATTATAGCTTTGTCTAATAGCTTATGCATCACAATTTCCTGTTTTTAATCATTACAGTAGGACTGTGCAGCCCAAAGGCAATGTTTTAATTCTTTTGTGTTACCGGCAAATGTGTGAAAAAAAAATAAATATAAGACTAATAATTGTTTTGCCAGGATCTAATAACAAGCAATAAAAATCAGCCAACCAGAAGATCGCCACCACACTCAATCTGGGTGCTATTATTAGAAACCATGTTTTTCCTTTTATCATCTTCTTTAAATCTTTTTGGTCCATTTTACATTGCCACTGATAATATTAAATGGTTTTGCATATCTGTTAAATATTTGAATTTGCTTATGAAAGAGGTTAATGTTGTCACATGAATAGAGAATGATCCATTCTTCATGCCTATAACAGGCAGGCTGATAGAATATTTACAGCCTCCCGAGGAGACATTTAGTAGGAACACATCACAGCTGATGTGCACCTGCTCTTTAAGACCGTATGCATGAGCGTGGAGTGAGCTTGCAGGTGTGTGTGTGTGTGTGTGTGTGTGTGTGTGTGTGTGTGTGTGTGTGTGTGTGTGTGTGTGTGTGTGTGTGTGTGTGTGTGTGTGTGTGTGTGTGTGTGAGAGAGTGTGTGTGGAAAGGCTTGACCTACCTGTGGTTGAGTGTCTGAAGTGTGACATGACACCATATTGCAGCTGACATTCTGTCAGTAACATAGTCACAAGTGCTCTTTCTCTGGCTTTGCTCCCTTTCTCACCGCCTTATCATTACCAAACCACCAATCACTTGGCTGGTGTGAAAGTTGTCAAACAACCTCGGGTCTGGTCTAAATAAATGGATTTTTTTCCTTGGCCCTGACCAAATCAATTGAACTCTGGATGTGAGAACTTCCTCTAAGTAATTGGCTAAGTGGCAGACAGACTGGTTAAAGTAACTGCTTGGTTGAATGTAGAGAAAAGTGGTGCACATAGTTTAAAGACATTCAAGACTCTTGGTAGAAAATACATGAATCACAGTTGAGCATAACCTCGACCTCCAGACGTTTTGCTTCAAATCAATTTTTATTGTTTCATTTTTAGGTCACAAAATTTTACGTGAGCAGTAGTACTTATTTCTCAGACACGACTTCCCACAAAAATGTTTTCCAGAGGGAGTGAATACCTGAAAAGCCTCCCATTGCTCTGCTTTCCACAATGTGTGTGTGTGTGTGTGTGTGTGTGTGTGTGTGTGTGTGTGTGTGTGTGTGTGTGTGTGTGTGTGTGTGTGTGTGTGTGTGTGTGTGTGTGTGTGTGTGTGTGTGTGTGTGTGTGTGTGTGTGTGTGTGTGTGTGTGTGTGTGTGTGTTCCAGCCTGGTGGTGAGTTCCATCTGGAAATGCTCAGAGAGTCCTGTCTCAGAGCTGCTGCCATCACCTCTCATAGTATTTCACTGTTTTATGGACATGACTAGCTCTGGAGCTCTGGGTCTCCCTTTGGAGCTTCTTTGGAAACATCAGCCGGCATTTTATTTACAACCTCAGAGCCAGGCCTGCTCCCCACTGTGGGAGGTGTGTGTGTGTGTGTGTGTGTGTGTGTGTGTGTGTGTGTGTGTGTGTGTGTGTGTGTGTGTGTGTGCTTGGTGAATGTGCAATGATTCAGGCATATCAGCTCACAGATTTCAAGAAAAGTAGGAATGCGTGTGTGGTGTGGAGGTTTCAGTGACCACTGCTCTAGAGAAGCAGTGTGGAATTAATGTTGATATGTTCCATTTTGTCTTGAGGTGTTATTTATCTATTGCATTGCTGGGATTTTATGTTGTAATTAATTCCTAAGTGACCTGTAGCGTTTCTTATGATACAAGTATGTAGTGTTGGGGAGGTTACATTTGATATGTAATATGTTACAGATTAACAATTACCCAGTTAAAATGTAGTAAGTATTGTAACAATTTAAACACTTATTTCATCAGTAATGCAACTTCTTTTTTATATATATTTTTGATTCTATTACTTTTAATTACTTGTTTTAAACGAGGCTATAAAGCTGGAAATCCTTTATTTTAAATGTGAAGTAGGCTGTTCACTGCTTACAACAGTACTCAACTCTGATTCCTGTCAAACTAATCAAAACTTCTTCAGTATAACTTAAATTGGGAATGAAATGTTTTTATTTCAAAGCACAACCACCAAAACAAATCACAACTGACTGCAGTAAAGGAAAAAGGTTGCCATAACCATGAGTGATAATTGAAATATCAACAGGGCTGAGTACTGAAGGAATTCTTTTTAAATATCTCTTTGTCTGATGACGTGGCCAACCTACTAGTCTTTGGTGTGGTTGCTAATAGCAATGCACATTGTTTTGATTTGCAGATGAGAGGCGGTGCAAATTCAAACAAGAGAACCAATCAGAAACAAGGCTCAGAATATGAGTGCATACTGCCAAATGAATGGAGCCTATTTGATTTAATAATTTGTTTACTTAGTAACTGTTACAGATTAAAATTGCATATATATTGTAATTTTGTTACGCAACTTTGGACATATAACTAGTTACTCCAAAACACTGAACGGGCGTTTATAAGTACATGAAAATTGACCTGTATGCAAACATTTATATGGCTGAGCATACATAGTGTTAGAATGTAGGGTATGAAAGTAGGTTGTGCGTGAATGTGTTTGTATGTTACATGCGTGGTTTTTAGCATGTGTCTCATTGTGTGTGTGGGTGACATGCTATCAGCCACACCAGCTGACAGGCCACTGTCTGATTATAAAGGCACTTTACTGGTATTAATATTAATGCCACTCCATTTTATTCAGGATGTCTGCCTGCCACTCCGATGAGACTGCACTTTACCACTTTTAATGGTGTCTGTGTTTGACGGTAGGTGTGTGTTTGAGTGTAGCTGAATATAAGTGTGTACGTGCACACTGATTCGTGTGTTTTTTCTGTGTCTCTGGTATAAATGCAGCTGTCAGAAAGACAGAATCTTTCTAGTCCATTAGCGCCAGGGCAGTTTTAAACTCAACCTCCATTTTAATAAAATTAATTTAATTTTCTCCAGACTATGTTTCTTCTCTAGTGTCTTCTAATAAAACAGATACAAAAAAATACTTGAATGACAAAGGAGTTGTCCACACGTGATGACAAGAAAAGTGTAACAGGAGTGACTTAAATGTGGCTGAAAGACAAAGAAACAAAAGATGGTGGTTTTGGGGGACATTTTTTGTTGAGAGTTTATCTTCCAGACACAAAACTACTGGTGTTTTTCTGCAGCTGGTAACCCACTTCACAGACACACACACACACACACACACACACACACACACACACACACACACACACACACACACACACACACACACACACACACACACACACACACACACACACACACACACACACACACACACACACACACACACACACACACACACACACACACACCTCCTCCATATGTCTCCATGTTGTTTTCCTCTTGCTGTTGGTTGTTGTGTAGGTCATCCTCTCCTCTGTCTGCCAACTGGGAAGGCGCTCTGACTCCATCCATTATGGCCGTCCTGGGACAGAAACTCTTCAACACCGTGCCCTGCAATCCCCACACACAAAACAACATAGCATGTAAGCACACACTTGCGCACACACTTGCGCACACACACACACACACACACACACACACACACACACACACACACACACACACACACACACACACACACACACACACACACACACACACACACACACTTATGATGACATTACACTGCTAAATTCGTAAGTGAAAAAAAGATCTGAGGCGCTTTGTGTGCAACTCAAACTGCTTTTTATTTTTGCCAATGCTTTGACAGAACTCGTACAGAATATCTGCTTGTGTGAGTTATATTGTAGCCTGTGCTAAGACAACCTGGCATTGAGCATGCGCATATTCTGAAGGAGCACATGATTGTTATCCCGGAAGAAACAATTACTTTCACTGATGTGTTGCTCAGAAAACTTTCACCTGTTAAATCGCAAGTGGGTTTTCTTTTTGCCGGTAAATGAGAGGACGCAGTCACTATTGTAGCCCCAAATATACTTTAATTGAGTATATTGAGTAGGTTCACCACGTATGACAACGGCAGCCGGACAAACTATATGGATCAGTTATAAAAAAAATGTCCTGAGCTCATTTCTATTGTGATTTGCTGCTATATGAATAAAACAGACTTGATGTGACTGGACTGAATGCGAAATCTGACCCATCCATCACTAACATTAAATTAGTAAAACATTTGTAAATTGTCCTGTCATTAGATCCTGTAATTATTACATTATCTGATGGATTATTGTCGTAAAATGTGGGTGTACACAAATATATACACACTTCCAGTATTAAAATAATACATATAGATACCAATATATATTTGTTTTACTTTAATCATTTACTCTGAACATTCTCTGCATGTCAGCCAAATTATCGTCACTTTGGTTACCCTGTATTCATCTAGCTGAAGTTTCAAATACGTTTTTTTTTTATTAGAAAGTTGAGAGGTTCTGCTTGTGTTTTTTGTTTTCAGAGGTAGAGATTAACCAGGGCTAGTCTTGTTCTACTGGTTTCTATTTGTTTGGCCCTGTCCTCTTCCTCATTTTGAGAACCCTTATTAGATTTGTATGTACCAACATGAGCTCAAAATATCTTACTTTCATTTTCACTTCTACTGTGATTCCTTCAAATTCTTTGGTTGTCGTGTCATTGTCTCTGTTTCTTCTTATTTTTCACTGAAGGGAAAGTAGCACAGAAGTGAGAACCAACCACATGTCCTGACTTTAAGAACTTCCCTCATCTTTCCTAATCTGCCTGTCCTTGTAAACACATCCACCTCCAGTTGACCACCTCTCCACTCACTTCTTCCTATCAGGAGTAAGCTTCAGACAGAGACACAGAGAAAGCGATACTGGAGCTCAGTGCAAAGCTTTGGGTTATCAAACTCATTAATCTACATGCCATAGTCCCCGGATGAATAATTGTGCGTTGCATTTATCTGCCAGTGTGATAGCTACAGCTCAGCTCTCCCTGCACCATGATCAACTCCGCATTGTGTCTTGGTTTTGTAATTATTACATGCTTTTACTGTGCTGTGGGTGGAGGTGGGTGGTAAGGGTGGAAAACAGAAACCCGCACCCACCTTTTCTTTTGAAGCTTTTTACTGCAAATCTTCTTGCACCCCTCACTGTGAAGCTTAATTTAAATATGTGAGTTACTGGTAAAAAATAAGTCCAAATAAAAATAAAATGAAAAAAAACGTCTCATTTTGGCACTAAATTAAATGTGTGGTAAATTCGGCTCAGGCCACTTTTTATAGCATATGCAGGGACATTTTTACAATTTAAGTTGGCAGGCGTGCGCATGCACAGAAACACATTGCTGTCACATATTTATATATATGCAACTGTGATTTATGTACTGTACATTAAATGTAACCTTAACACCACAAAATAGCATACAGTGTATGCCATGAAGAAGGGAAACATATTAATGAAAATACTTGAATACAACTTCCCATATGTGCAGTTGTTTGCTTATGTGTAATGAGAAAATTAATATAAATATATATGATACGACCAAATTTCTGAGCTAGAAGTGCATATTCATTGTTTGAACAGAAGGACACTCAAATTATAATCCACTGAAACCAAGTGGATGGCAACAAAATTACACTTCCACCTCTCTTAAACCTTGAATACTTTACCCATACCTGGCCGAGCCAGGACACTTATTATAGAATTATTTAAATCGTATTGATAACTGACCTTGTTTGTTTTCTGAACACTAACTAAGCTCCAAAAGAAGCTATTCTCCTGTAAAAACACAACATGATAAATCTCGTGGCTGCAGTAATTATAGTGGTGCAAAAGAGGAAGTCAGGTGTTTGTTAAAAAGCCCCAATGTCCACGCAGGGAGGGGATCGTAATGAAAGGATGGGTTCACTTAACACCGGGCTTGAATACAGTCTGCTGTTCATTTAGGGGTTTGTGAATTTTTCATTTTGGAACAGGGTGCTTCATGAAGATGAGGTTTTCAAACCATAGTTTAGATCATTGTGTAGGAAGATAAAACACAGAGTGTATAATTAAATACTGAAAGGAGACATGGTTTAATAGTTTCACCACACACACACACACACACACACACACACACACACACACACACACACACACACACACACACACACACACACACACACACACACACACACACACACACACACACACACACACACACACACACACACACACACAAACACACACTACACAGCAATGCCTGTTAATATCTCAAAGCTGCTTGTTGGCTCCTTTGTCTTTTTGATCTGAAGCGTTGTTTTGCAAATGCAGTAAGAGCAGGAAACATAAAAGAACAAATAACAGGCTTGTTGGCAACAGCAGAGGGAACATGGCAAACAGGTAAATACTCTGTTTGTATTTCCACTTCTTAATTCTATTTATCTTCAAACAACTCTTTGCCACCCTTTGAGTGTGTTTTTCTGTGTGTGTGTGTGTGTGTGTGTGTGTGTGTGTGTGTGTGTGTGTGTGTGTGTGTGTGTGTGTGTGTGTGTGTGTGTGTGTGTGTGTGTGTGTGTGTGTGTGTGTGTGTGTGTGTGTGTGTGTGTGCGCACACAATCCAGGATGTCTTGGCTGTCACACATACGATTTTGGAAATATGTATCCAAAGAATAATCAAAGTTATCTCCAGATAACAGAGGAACATGCTCCAGGACTGCCATTTCCTATGATACGATATTTACAACACAAATCGCTGCTGAGATTTCTGTGTTCACTGCTTTGGTTTGTGCTTTGGTCTGCTGAATGAACAAGGTGCCTCTCATTGAGATTTTCAGTACCGGTGAAAATTGGCAACAGAAACCCTTGAATTGCTTCAGAAAGCCCACATCAGTGAGGACATGAGCTGGGTGAAGTGTTTTGAGTGGCATTTGCTTTTCAAGAGGGGCAGAACGTCAACAGGATTGTGCCCTGTGAATTCCTCCCCCAGGGTCAGACTGTCAATACTGACTCCTGCAGTGATGTTCTACGGAGGGAAACATTTGACGCAAATGACCCTGAATTGTGGCGTGATTACACTTGGGTTCTCCAACCTGACAAAACACTTGCTCATATTGTGTTAAAACACACAAGTTTCTCGTCCTCAACAACACAACCCCTCCCGCCCCCTTTCCCTTTCCCTACTCACCAAATTCGGCTACCTGTGACTTTTTTCTAATCTCCAAAAATCTGAAAGAAGACGTGAAGTGCGGTCTCTGCTCAAGTTTCAGGTCTGTGTTCAAATCGCAAATGCAAACATACCAGTCATCACAAAAACATGTGTAACTCAGGTGCTGAGGTGGATCCAGCGACATAACCTGGATTACATATGCATGAAGGTAATAGCTACACGTCACTGCTTTGCTGCGTTCATGTGCAACAATAACTTTTTGATCCATCCTCATGCTTTGGAAATGATGTACCATGTGAACGAAGGACCCTCTTGAAGAGGTAAAGCGGGCCCGTATGGGCTGATACTGCAATTTCAGTAATTAATTACGTTACCCAGGGTTCGAATTTCACTTTTGGGGGAGCCCTGCTCTCGGGTGCGTGCGCACACTACTAAACATGCCACGTGCATGGGCATATGGAAGTGTGCGGCAGCGCTGTCAATTGCAGGTTACAGAGAAAAACGTCCTCTCTCTCTCTTGTTGTTTGTCTCTTCACTTTCCCTGCTGTTCCCACTTTGGAATTAGGGTCTACACTTCTGTCCAGCGCATCCTACATCAGGCAAATCAGTCTGATAAAAAACTAAATAGATTAGTCGCATTATGGTTTTGGGACTAACTCGTATAACTGGAGAGACTCCTTTAGAAGAGGTCAGGAATCCTGTTCAGCTGATCCGGGCTGGAGGAGGATGAAGACGGGATGAGCTGGGCTTCAGAGTGCAGCTTTCTGTTCGGCTCGTTATCGTCGTTATCACCTCCATCTCTGCTGAGCGCTGTTGTAACTGCAATAGAAGATTCTAATTGATACGTGGTCTATAAACATATCAACACACACACTGACACATTTTACGACTATTATTTTGTTCAGGAACTTCATTGTCCTGAAAATCAACCTGTGACTATAAAATGGATGATGATTTAGAGCTCCCCCTGAATGTCTCAAAGTAGGCTTTCAGGGGAACTGAGCTCCCCTTTGCTCCCCCGTAATTCAAACTATGACGTTACCATTAACAAATAGACACCCAGTCAACCTGGGGCTATTGTGGACCTTGGGGGTCTCATACTTATTCATAGTATTGGGATTGTGTTGCAATTTACATCAAAATGCTGTTTTACGAGTCACGATCTCCGATGCAGTCCGTCACAAATTGCTGTAAAAAAAAAAAAAGGATGGTAATCCAACTACAGTTCAGTCCAGAATCTTTGTATTGTAAGATTGGGTGGTTTGGATTAGTGCATGTGTGTGTGTGTGTGTGTGTGTGTGTGTGTGTGTGTGTGTGTGTGTGTGTGTGTGTGTGTGTGTGTGTGTGTGTGTGTGTGTACAACGGCCAGCTTGTCCTTGAGATAACCTCTGCTTGCAGATCAGACTCAAAGACAGCATTTTGTGTTGTAATTTGTTTTTACCTGCTGGAAGGTCATCAAGCCTGTAACAAGTTTGGTTGGAAGGTTTAAGGTTTGGGTGGGGGGAGGGCGGGGGTTCCTCTGATTGCATACGTCCAAACAGACTCTCTCCCAATGTCACATTTATCATTTTCAAACAGCTAATATCTTTGGATGAAACAGAAGAGGATGGTGACCCTACCCTGCCTCTCCAGAAGAGGGGAGGGTAAGGGGAGGGAGGGTGGGTGGCTGGGGGGGTTGATGAGAGAAGACGAGGGTCAACCTTCAGATTCCCCTGCTATTGTCCAGAGAGAGGGAGAGTGAGGGAGGTGATGTATTTTAAAAAGCTCTCCTGACCTGTAGGCTCTCAGTTGAATGTTTGCGTAAATGGACACACCATAGTTTTAAAATGTGCTTTGTGTAGCATATTTTGAAATACACTATTACATTTCAAAGGACACACATGTTCGTCACACACACACACACACACACACACACACACACACACACACACACACACACACACACACACACACACACACACACACACACACACACACACACACACACACACACACACACACACACACACACACACACACACACACACGAGTTCAGGTACACACAAACACACTCATTGAAGCTGCATAGGGCATTGGTGTCAGCCTGAAGGTTCCTGGCAAGGTCCTCTGGGTAATTCCCATTCACCTTGTCCAGGGGCCCGTGCGAACAGGTGTGTGTGTGTGTGTGTGTGTGTTTGCTTCTCCTGCTGTATTTGCGTGTGATCTGACTCTTTTTATGAGACAGAAGAAACAAAAGCAGAAGAAGTTTTGGAGGTCACAAACAAATTATAGTCTTTACCTTGTACTGTTTATGTGTGACTGCATGGGTGTTTGTTTACTCCTGTGTTTGTGCGTGAGTGTGTATCTCAGTGCAGTAGCAAATTGAGGAGAGCGCGCTGTTATGACTACAGGTATTTGTGGAGACTGTCTATATGCAAATGATAAAAGGATGTGAACATAATGACCCGGCGGTGGGAATGACCACGGCTCTTGGGCTGTTCCGAATGAGGTGGAAGAAGTAAGCAAAACCGCATGGAGGGCTGCGGGGGAGGATGTGGAGAAGGAACTTTCTGGCAGGTTGACCTGCTTCATTTTATAGTTGTTCGTGTGAGGACACATATGTAAGTTGTAAACAAAGTAGGAGACACACCAACAATATCTAAAAGTGAGGTTAAATATGTTTTGAAACATATTTGAACCTTCTAAGATGTAATTAGGTCCTCTTCATTTGAACAGCAAACATTTACGTTTCACAATTCAACCTTGCCATTGATGCCATTGATGACACTAACAATGGCAATGTGGATTTCCATTGCTTTTTTAAATTTTTTATACTTAAACTCAATGATCACCAAATCTGGGCATACTTGCGCTCTGCATGTGTTTGCACATGATCAAAATCCGAATTGGATTTATTGCCAGGTACATTTTCACGTGTAAGAATTTGTCTATGTTGTGTCTGAATCCAAAACTAAAAATATAAAAAAGTAACTACATCAAGTGAGAAGAATACAATACAAAACACAGGGAATATATTAATTAAATTTCACACACAAAAAAAATACAAAATAATGTACTAGTGCAAATACACACAGTATGCACAGTGTGTGGAATGTGCAAATTAAATAATACAAATAATCCTAAAAATTCTCTGTTCTTCCCCGTTGGTGACTGAAGTTTTTCTAGTTTGTTGCACAGTAAACACACGTTAGAGAAAAATGCTCCCTACTACTCTCTGAGTAGGTGAGAAGGTTTTTGAATTGTGCTGCAATTAGACCTGGTTTGAGCCGGCCAAAGTGCACAAGAGCATCTTTTCAGACACCATTCCACCTATATCGGCATAGCCAGGTTCACTTTGAGCCACTCACAAGTGTAGAAAAAAGGCCCTTGCACTGTACCAGTATGCAAATGCACCTTGATCTTCGCTTTAACCAGCTTTGTGTTGGTACGGAAACAGGGCTCAGAGTGTTACTGTTGGGAGAAGAATTGTGTCAAATGTTGTGACACCTCATCATCATCATCATCATCATCATCATTTGCAGGTAACTCAGATTTTATCATTATCATAATCAAAACCTCCAAATTTCTAAACAAGATTATCCTTTTCTATTCATAAAAATGTTACATAACACTAAAAAGAAGAAGCTTGAATTGTGTGACCTTGCTTTCAGACACAAGCAGATGACAATGATGTTGTTGATGACACTACTAATGTTTGATTAGACCATATGCGATACGAGACAATGCGAACGACCCCATGCCAAAACATGTCAATACAATCACAAAATAAAAAATTTGGCCTGTTTATTGGCCAGCTGCGATCATTGTGAGGTTCAGAGAAAGACAGATTATCTGTACATCACTGGTGCCACAGGCCTAGGAGTTTTGTTCTTGACCAAGAGAAAATTCAAAGAACAAGAAAAGTGGTAATTGCAGCAGGTTCTCTTAAATCATGCAGACTTGCCTCCTAAGAATAAATCTGTTCATAGGAGTGGTTCTTACATGAGACCCACTGATCCTTCAGCTAATGATCTAGATGGATGTGACCTGCAGCAGGACTCCTTATGAGCTCATTAGATGGACCCAAAGCTGGACACACGGTTGCTGGCTCCACACGACCTCCGCTGACTTCCTCATTTGCTCCCACCACAATTACTACAAAATGCCACAAAATGTTGAAAACCTTCTGGCTTACAAAAAGGTGCAGTTTTCCCCATGTAAACATTGGATCAATAAAATAAATGGGTGATAACAACCTCCTTAAGTATAATTAATATAGTTGGTCCCTCGGCCATATACTTGGGACATATCAACTGCTGACTCAGTAATCTGATCACAGACAAAACAGGTAGCACAGAGGTAATATTAGTATAAGTAAGAATAGTGATTAGTATGGTGATCATTTGGATAAATTCAAACAGCAGAACAGACACCAGACCAAACTACTGAATAATGTCTGTCTGTTATGCATCCACCAGCATCAGTGTTTAACAGCTTGAGACAGATGCATTTTGTCTGGTTTAGTCATCCTCCAGATGTAAACCCATCTGGATGTATGACTCGCACTGCTGATCGCTGTGCTCTGGGCCCCAGGTTTTGTGCTCCTGGTGCAGGTTAAATGCTTCATTGCATTGGCTTTGGCAACACCTGGCTTCCAAATGGTCATAAATAACAGCTTTGCTCGATAAAGCTTGGAAAGTTGCATTAGAGAGATGACTGTCAACCCAATATGTTGGACACTCCAGCATGAATAGTATCGGGTGGTGATCTTATCATTCAATCCTTCATCTTTTGGTACTTATCTTAGTCCAGCTTTGTTCTTTAATTTCAAGTGAGGACGTCCCAATCCGACCTAAAGTATTGGTATCACAGTTGATCACTCCATTGTTTGAACTGATCGTGCCGGCTATATTAAGCTATATTGAGAATTATCCTTTATTTTACCTAAACAGAGAGAAAAATTCACGCCAACAGCCTCTGGTAATGTATGCAATGTGAGCATTTTGTGAGGAGGTAGAAACAGCTACATTTAATAGTACTTACTTGATAGGACACCTAAAAAATGAAGGCTTGCTGGAACACTGAGTTTTGTAATATAAACAAAGATTGCACCACAGCATCAAATATTGGAGGATACTTTTATAAACTGTGATTTTTTTTTTTTTTGGTGTGAAGTTAGCCTTTTACAGCAGTTCAAAGACAAATCGTGATCGTATGATTTATTTTGAGAGTTCGAGTTTCACTACAATGCAGTGCAATCTGAGTTTAAAAAAAATAAAAATAATTTAGAGGCCTTTTTTAGGCTTTAGTTAAAAAAAAAACATAATTCAAATCAAAATAATTAAAACAAATGTTTTTCTTAGTGCATTGCTCAGCCATTTTACTGTGAAGTATATAAATAAAGCATAAAGGACTTATTTGGACTGTAAAACCCTGTAATGTATGTTTGAAATGAAGTGGGAGTCATAAAGTGGCTACAGGTTTAATTGCTACTACAAATCTGAGATGAAGAGTGGTGCAATCGACATATACGACCTTTAAATATGTCAGTGCTTGGTGTTTCTTGTATTTTGTCCTCTTCTAGCTGCGAATGGGATTTTATGATTGCAATGTGTTTCTGTCTGCTTGGGTTTGTGTTCATATCCACTGCATTTGTCCTGTGTTGTGTATTCTGCATTTCCACAGTGTGTGCGCACGGCTTTGTGCCTCCTTGCATCAGCATGGAGCGGTGAAAACAGGCTCATCATTGCTGGGTAAGAGGACATGTTAGTGGAGAGAGCAGACAGTTGGTGGGGAATGGCAGGGGGACAGGGAACCGAGAGGGGGATACAATCTTAAGTGTTAGTGATGGACTAGACAATGGAAGGTGATGTAGGATTTAAATCAACTCTTTCCTCCTCTGAGCACTAGAGGCTGATGGGAGAGGAAATGGCTCTGTGATGCCATCCGCTGCAATCCTGCTGGCGAAGCTCCGTCTCTGTGTCTACTTATGAGGTTTTCTTTCTCTTGCCTGTCTAACTTTGTGGTCTGTTGGGAGAATACAAATGAGAAAGTTTTAACCAGGAGGCTGATGGCTGGATTGTCTCACAATGACTGAATGTGTAACACTCCTTCCTGGACATCGATTTAAGGTGCTTTTGAGCACGGCACTTAACCCCTCACAGTTTCCACTATCTGCTATCTAATTGCCGGCCTAAACACTGTCCATTTCTGTCTGCACCATTTTTATGTTTGCATGTTGACCTGTTTTTGCGTGTCTGTGAACTGAGTTCCTATGAATCTAATCTCGGCAAAGTCCTCCTTTTGATCTGTACCCCACTGCTATCTATTTCCTGCCTCTCTCTCCTTCGTTCCCTTGCAGATGCTAACACTGTGCAGAGTGGAATTAGAACTCCAACACAAGGTGATGTCCTCATCCTCATGTCATTTTTAAAAAGAAGGTATTGTTTCAATCACATTCTATGTTGACCATATATGAACAATCTCCGGGAAAAAAATAAATAAAAGAAAATATTCACAGATGTAGGTTACACAAACTAAAGTCCACATAGTAAATGCACGGATGTTAAATGTAATGTACAGTTCGAATTTGTGTGTTTTGTAGATGGTATTAACATGCAGTTGGTATCTAAATGCATTATAACTCCAACACTTTTTAATCGTGGGCCTATGGATTTATGTCTGTTATTAAAATGTGTTCTTGTCATTTCAATTGACATATTTTGATCAGACCCTGAACAGTTTGGATGCATTTCTGTGGAAGGGATGGAGAGCAAGGTACACTAAAGAACCCTTTGGCTCAATTCCAGTCCGGCTCCTCCCCCCTCCCACTCCGTGACGGAGTGAAACTCTGTATGGAGTCACACTCGCAGTTGTGGAGGGTTTCTTAATTAAAGGGGAGGGTATGAATTGACTTACAAGCTTTTGGAAGTTCTTGCCTTTCTCTGACAGAATCAGGAAATCTGTTCGTATTGGTGTCAAGTCATTTTATATATATATATATATATATATATATATATATATATATATATATATATATGTATATATAAAGTATTTTCACACCCAGTTGCAAAACTATCAATACATTTCTCTTTTAGATTTTTTTTCTCAGGTATAAGAAACAATGCTTATTGGAGTTAATGCGTTATGAATGTGTTCTTTTTACTGTCAAAATAGTTTGCTAATGATTGTATTTTTCAGATATCTTTCATTTGTTTTAGTACTGAGAACATGGATACAGAATATCATAATAATGATATTTTTGTCCTTGCTTTGTTGTTGCAGAATAATCAAATTGTGTCTTTGTTTTAGGCATAATGAAGCAGTGCTTTATGTGAGATCTAAAAGTAAATGGCAGAAATCTCTTTGTAGCCCTCAGACAAATATCCCTCACAACTCTTCTTCCTGCAACCTTCAGTGCAGCATGTGAAGACTTGGAAAGATTATTAAAATATGAGTAAACTCCTGCTGAAGCTCTGATGAGCAGTGTGAGCATGTACAGTATGTGTGTGAGTCCAGAGGAAGGATGGTTCCATGATGTGTTTATAATTAAACAATGTGCTGCAGCACTGAGTGCTGACCAGTGGGATTACAGTGAATGAATATAAGTGTGGGGGCAGGGGAGAAACGAGTGAGGATGATAGATGACTTAGCCTGTTGTAATATCTCCATAGCAGAATGAGCTATGTAACATTAAATATGGTCACGTATGATTATTAATGTGGGACAAAAAAAAATTCAAAGTACCCCGCTTGGAAATTGATAATGATAAAGGTGAGATACTCAAACAAATGGCATACAAAAAATGATATTTTTTGTTGAAATGTTCATAATGTTCATATTGTGTTAAATGTTAAAAAAAACAAAACACAGATCAGACCTTTTGAAACAATCTCTGGAGAGATGAATACAATTTCTTACTTTTTGGCCACATATTTGGGGTATCTGTCTGCATATTTGTTGCAGACCATTGGCAGCTTTTCAGAAGAAGGACTGGTTAGTGAAGAAGAACCTTCACTGTGAAGCGCAGTGGTGGAGATGTTATGGTTTGGGGCTCCGGGGACTGTCCAGCTTGAAGTCAATGATTCAAGTATGATTTCTGTATCATGTCAAAGAGTGCCGAAAAATATTGTGAGGCAATCTGTGGGCCTTTAAATAGGACAATGATCCGAAGCAACTCATTTGCCTCGTGCAGTGTGACACATCTCCTTCCCACCAAGTTGATCAGGTTGTTGATTGTGGCCTATGGAACTCTGGTCCACTCCTCTTCACTGGCTCGGTGAAGTTGCTGGACATTGGCAGGAATTGGAACATGCTGTCGTATACACTGATTTAGAGGATCTTGAATATATTCACCATAATCTTCTTTGTTGCTATTGTTGTAGCTGTAAAACAATAAATGACTTGCAGTGAGTGTCACAATCCCCATGAAATGATTGTTTTCACTTTCAGGATTTGATTCAGTTGTTCCGATGACGTAAAGCTACACGATTGAATTTGACCTCCATTCAAGTTTGCATAACGCTAAAAGGTGGCTCAGTCAGTGGGAGTCTCTGTTGAGCAGGCTCTGACCATGAAACATGCCCAGTACGCTTTCATCCAGCCTACGTGGGGGTATCTCACCTGCTGATGACGGGTTTATTCAGCATTGTGTTTGGCAAAAGTTTGAATGTAACAGATGTTAATTTGTACGTAAAGTCCCATGTTATGGTTATAGAAAGTGTAGTAAAGTGACTGTACCACACTTTCTGTAAAATGTAGTGGGTGATGCTCATGTCTAGTAGCCCTTCAGCAAGATACTCTCATTTAACACCAACTTTGTTCGAGTCAAGTACAAATAACTTGTTATAATTGACTTTTGCATCAGACAGAGACAGCGTGACTTCTTTTTTTGGAGAACACACACACACACACACACACACACACACACACACACACACACACACACACACACACACACACACACACACACACACACACACACACACACACACACACACACACAAACCCCGACCTGTAGACAGAGTCGACACACAGCTGTATATACTGTAAGCACATAGATCTGAGTAATGCTCGCTGTGCCTTGATCCTCTCTCCCTCTAGGAACTTGTCTGGCTTTAGCCTCAGCCTGCCTGAGCTTCTCATGGAAAATGACACACATGGCTCAGAACTTGCTCTCTCTCGCTGTATGTCTGTGTGTGTGTGTAAAACGCTTAAGCACCTTTCTCTCCGTCTGTGTGTGTGTGTGTAGCTGCTCAGAGTTGTGGCAGGGTTGGGTTGTGACAGCTGAGTCTCAGGAGAGGTTGTGCAGATCAGGGCTGAGCTGAGAACCAGGGCCTGGCTGTATTAGAGGGAGAATTACACGACAGCCGCCCTATGTGAGAGCCTTATCTCCTGGCTGCTGCCTCTCCCACAGCCTCTTCCCCCTTGAGCCCTCAGGGGAGGATACATGTCTGTCTGACTTACCCCTGACTGTCGGTCTGACTTACCCACTGACTCCGTGTCTGTTTGATTTACCCCCTGAGTGTCTATCTACCTGATTTACCAACTGATCAATCCCCAGACTATCTGCCCTACCCACTGAACATATGTCTCTGACTTAAGGTCTCTCTGAAATGTATAATTTTGGCTGACCTAAATGACTGGTAAAAACGGTGGACTTAGATTGTGCTGCGAGACTAGTCCACCAATAATTGATTTACACCAAAAGAACACAGCATCCAGCTGCTCAGCGTTACGGCAGCATTCCAGCTCAGTCATGGCTCTGTCGTGATTTAAATTTACACAGAAAACCTTTTAAAGGTGGAGTGTCTGTTCCCCAGCAGCTACATTAAGTTATTTTGTTGTCATTTTAAAAGCTTTACAAACATAAATACACTATATGTTTGCAGCTCGTTCAGATCAGGTACAGTAACACACACGGTACTTGAGTAGGACAACCTTTTGTTGCTTCCTAATTTTGAGGCACTTTATATCACAAAGTCTCGATTGCTACATAATGATTTTATGTGCTCACCATCTCTGATCAATATTGTTTTTACCGAAATATTTTATCACATTTAAGTAAATAGAAACTCAAAAAATATGTAAATGAGAAGAACTAAAGTATTTCCTGAATTCAGATAGTGATTATGGAAAGCTGGAATGCAGTGAAGCCAGTTTCTGTGTACCCCACTAGAGCTTTGCTGATCAAAGACATTGTAAGAAGATTACAATTGAAATCCCACAATGAAATCAAGGAGGATATAGTAGTGTAGTGGAATGATGCAGAATAAACTGGCGAGGTAATATAATGGTCGTGGTAAAAAAAAACTCACTTTGCAAAATTTGTTTTCTGTGTCCCTCTTTCATTTCTGTATTTGAGGTATTATGGTATAGGACAGACTGGGTAGAGAGGAGGTTGGGGTGGATGGATGGGACAACATGATTCTGGACTTTTACCCCACTGTTCATTTCCTGTTTACTAACAGTCCTTCGTTGCTTTTTGTTCCCTAACCTGGACAGAGAAGAGGAGAGAAACGGACGTGATTGTTAGAAGAGACTGAGCTCAAATGAAGGAGGTAAACATAAGTTAGGTAAATAATATAAATACAATATTTGATTTCATTCAGGGAGGGCAGAGGGTCCCTTCGGGTTATGTTAAAGGAAACACTGCATTAACCATCAACAATAACCACAGCTTCACCTATCACAGCCCGACAGCAGCAACAGCCAGTGGCCACTATCGTTAAAATATGGCCTTTTTAATGAGTAATCGACAATAGATGCATCAGACTGTTTCCATGAATTGGCTGTGTATTGAACCAGCCCAGTTGTTCCTATGGATAAGGGGAAATGCTAAAAAAAAAATAAATATAGGGCTGAAACCAAAACCTGAAAACTATTATGAGGGAACGCAAAAAGTAGTCCATTAAAATATTCCCACGGGGACTCTGGTACTCTTTCCGGACATTTCAATGTAAAACCACAACAATCTCATCACAGCCTCATGTAAAACTGTATTGTAATTGTAAATGTGTAGCTTCATGCAGCGTTGGCTGTGTGGCGTGTTTTCATTGCGGCATCCATATTAACAGATTAGAGGCAGCAACACTGGCTCGTGTGTGCGTTGCGTCGTTTAGCAATGGTTATGTGTGCTTTGCTCGGTTCCCAGCTAAAATATACAGGGGAACGATCTGTGATCACATGTGCATTCTATGATCATAGCAAAAAGCCACTGTAGGCTCTAATTACATCATGGCGACACTTTACCAGGTGAGGGGCAATGTTTCCCTGCTGCTCTCTCCCTCCCTTTCTCAATCTCTCCTGAGTATTGGTGTGAGTGGATGTGTGTGTCTGTGTGTCTCGCTCTGAACGAGGGTGAACAAAAATCATGTGCTGGCTTTTGGGTTACAACTCATTACTTGTCAGACCTCATAATTCAATACTGATGGCCATTATCAAAGAGAGACTCATTGATTTAATGGTAGGACATGCAGTCGCAGCTGCTGACATGCAGCTGGTGTGAAAACACACATACTCAACCGAGTCGCAGCTGTGCACCGCGTGACTGGTAACGCACTTCATGCCGGTAACTTACTATCCAACTTGTTGACTTGTTTTCTGTCTGTTCCTGTTTGGTCCTCGCTCAGTCTGCCAGGAAAACGTGTCAAAGCAGAAGTGAAAGGAATGAGCTGGTTACACCAGGGTTAACAATGACAATTGATGTTTGTGTGTCTGTGTATGGATAATGTGGGAGTGCACACACACACACACACACACACACACACACACACACACACACACACACACACACACACACACACACACACACACACACACACACACACACACACACACACACACACACTCATGCTGCTATCAGTCATTCATCCCACTAGGGTGCTTAGTGTTTCACCTCGTATTAGCTGGCAGATGGTGATGCTATGGGCAATCACACTGCTTTATGAGAGAGTGAGAGAGAGACAGTACTTCCACAGAAAGAACCGAACTAACCAACCAGACTGCAGAATGAGAAAGCACTTATTCTAGGAGCAAGGTGATATTCAAAAAAACAAAAGCATTTGTTTTTAACTCTGATGTTGGAAACACCCGATGATGCTTAAGGTTAGATAAAGAGGGTTCTGCAGATGGTTGTCTGCCTGAAGCAATGGCAGAGGTTGCATTATTGGGCAGCTGGCAATGATGTAATGTCAATCATAAGCATGTCAGTCATAAGCAACATTTGCATCAACTTTGAGTCGTGTTCAAGTCCAATATTTAATTTCCTTTTATCTCTGTTTTGTTCGTTATTTACTGCTGGAGTTGGTCACTAATTGTTTGTTTGCTGGTTCTGGGTATGTAGAATACAGACAGTTTGGCCTGCTGGACAATGAAGGTTGATGAGAGTGATGTTACCGAACCAAAACAGCATAGCTAAAGGCCAAAAAAACCAAAGCAATGAACATGAAGACTCTAAATAAATCCATAACACTATAAGGAGACCTGTGCGGAGTCAGGTGAATGTGACACTATAATTCCTTCATTTTACATTAAACATTACGCCCAATTTGACCTATTTTTCATAAAAATGACCGCTCAAGTTTTTGTATTTGTATTTAAAAACCTCAGAAAGGCACCATCTAATCCTACAGTCACTCCAGGTTTACTGCGAGGAACCTTGGAATTATTTTTGACATTAAACAAGTAACTAGGTCTGCCTGTTTTCACCTGTGCAACTTAGTAAGAACTATGAGTATCCTGTCTGGCCCACACGTTTTTATAGGCTGGACTATTGCAATTCCTTATTATCAAAATGTCCCGAGAACTCTGAAAAGTTTCCAGTTGATCCAGTATGCTGCAGCCAGAGCACTAAGAGGAACTGGCAAGAGAGTCATGTGTCTCCCATGTAACCTTCTCTTCATTGACGCCCTCTAAAATAAATTTAAAAAAACCCAAAACTTTATATCTTTTGTTTTACGTAAAAAGCCATGAATAATCAAGCTCCTTTGTATCTTAAGCTGCTGTTTCAAAATTAAATTGCATCTGTAGTGTCCAGGCAGTCTGCCCTCAGACCTTTTCTCAAGAGTTTTGGCAGTTTCTGCAAATTTAGCATATCCTTGCCCTGACATTTTTGTTATAACTGATGATTGTAAAGCTAAACTGTATGCATACAGTCAAAGTCAAGAAAAGTGTTGCTCAGTTAGCTTATAGTTTATGGGATAGCATGCTTATATCTGTTTTTAGCAAGACCACATTAGCAAGAAAGCAGCCAAATCAAAATGCTGATATGGATATGTTTTTCATTCAAAATCCACTTGGAATTTCTAAATAAGGTCAGTGCGCCAGATCAGGTCCACTGTTGTTCTTTTCAGGTGCAATATGTTTTTAGTCATTCCAAAAGACAAATGTGTATGTCAAACCAGAGAAGAGAAATAATACACAGAAAAATAATACAGAAATCTTTTTTTTTTTGGTGTGTTTTTGCTAATTGGAACTTCTCTGTGTACGTGGACATTGGCCGGTCTCTGCTGGTGTGGGTGTATATAAGTCTATTTTTGTGTGTGTCTGAGTATATTTTGGTGCAGGTTGTGTTGCTATTTCATGACAGGAGCGACAGATGAGTAACCAAGTCCTGTGGGCCCTGTGCTTTCGTAGCTGGCATACTTCCTACTGCAATAGGACAATGGAAGCTCCGTGGATAAATCAGCATCTCCTCTGCCTGGAAACAAGAGCTGTGGAAAATGGCCCAGATTCCTACATACTGGACTCTGATTGGTTCAGATCAGGTCCACTTTAATATCTTGCGGGTGCTTGCAGGTGCAACATATTTTTATTCATTTGAAAGGACAAATCTGACATGCTACATCTATTCTTGTGTGTGGCATGGGTATGACACTACAGAGATTTAGGTGTTATTTGAAGGACCATTTTGAATACAGATATAGACATAAAAATAAACTTTGTTCATATTTTAAGGTTCTCAGTGGGAGTGGAAGAAATCTGAAACAACTGATTAATAATTTCAAATACATTAATTCCTTTAAAACTTCAACAAATCCAAATAGTCACAAAAAATATCATCATATACTGGATGAATTGGCAAATATATCTCAAACAGTAACCTCTTTTATGCTAATTTAATTGTGTCAGTCTCTTTAACAAAAAGAAAATGAACTTACAGTATCCATGAGGTATTTCCTCATCTTTGAATCATTAATTTTGTAGATTTACATATAACGTGCCGCAGTCATGCTTTCTACTAAGTTTTTTTGCATTAACCTGACTATGACTAAAATATTCATGATTATTTTGAGATATTTCACCACATTAGGCCATATTTTTGGAAATTATAATTGCACTTTAATTTTATACAATCTTGAACAGGAAAAACAAACATCTGTGGCTCCTAAAAATGAAGAGGGACTAAGCTTAGTTGCTTTCTGTGGTATTTTATGCCAAAGTGCACATACTGTAAATCATTTTTTATCTGAGAAATTGAATGTAAACTTCAAGATATTCAAAGAGCTTTTTGTAAATCAAGATGTAAACTCACTTCTACCAATGCATTTTACACCTTTCGTCTTGTGTCACCAGGCTTTATTTTGGTGTCAGTACTGAGCGGAGAATGTTACATCAATTAACACAGGTGAACTGGAATTCTCCTGAGGCACACTGAGGTAATTTCCTCAGCTGGTTTCATGGTGACTTGTGATCCCAGAGGGAGGAAAGGCACAGTACATAGTGTGGTGACGTCAATTGAGCGGCACATTTTGTGTGCTCCACTGCCCTCCTTCTCCGAGCAGGTCGACAGCTCAGCGCTGTTGTATTCCGTAATGTTTTGGTCACTGTTTGGTGAAGGTTCACCCATATAAACCTGTATCAAACCACATAAAACCCTTTATTTATATTTCTTATGGCAGCTGACACGTGATCATGTGAGAAAGCATCTTTCACAAGAGCAAGTAGCCCATGCTGACAGCCTTTCCTTTACTGTGATAACTATCCACGTCAGGCAGCAGGTCTTTTCCATCTCTACGAGTCTCTGTCGATGTTGTGTTCTCTTCGATTACAATTATGGTTAAATTCTGCGCAACCAGCTCCAGACTGTTGCAGAAACTGAATATTGAAATTCTAAATATTTAAAAAGTGAATAAATGCAGTTTCGTATGGCCATTCCAATTAGCAACGTTGGTTTATTGGTTGATTTGTGCTTTCTTTGTATGAACATTTGTGGTTTCCATAAGATGACTTCTACTGATAATAATGATTCCCAGACTTTTTATGAGGTTGAGTATTTTGGGCTTTTAGTGCAGAACTAGTGCACTGCCTGTTGATATCAGCCTGTTTGGCAGTGTGATTACCCTGCTTGTGGCATTGCTGTGTAGATTTCGTGAGACCAGCTCGCTGAGCACATAGGTGAAGATACGCTCGACTACAGCTGCATCTCTACTGATGGTTGCGGCTCTATTCAACTTGAATAGAGCAGTTCTCCACTGCAGATAGTACCCCGTCAAGGCCACAATAGCTACACTGCATGAAACCGCTGTGACATCATTTTCAAAATCACCTCAACATAATCTCCTCTCACTTCAACAATAGAAAATCCCACAAGTAAAGATTGTTAATAAAGTTCAGTGTGGCCTTTGTGTCTCTTTTTGGGTCTTAAGTCATGTGAGCAAAACTTCACTTCCTTATTTCATGGCCTATAGGAACATATATCGGTTAGGGAACAACTAGGATCCAGATCTCCACTGATCCTAGAACTGCACCTGCATTTGTGTGATGGGTTCACAGGAGAGGACCCAAATGCATGACAGGCACGAGGCAAAAGAAAAATACCTTAACCCAGTGAATGGCAAAAAGGATGCACACAAAACCCAAAGGGCAGCCTGACCCCAAGTCCAAAGTTAAAACATGATCAACGGTCATCAAGACTTACTAGGACAACAAACAAAGTTCAAGCATGGGAAGAAAGCAATTACAAACGGGCAAAAAGTAAAGGAAGACTGGTAGAATATAAACTGATGGACTAATGACGGGAATAGAAAGAGGTTTGGTGATTGAAACTGGTAGCAGGTGAGGAGGAAGTGGCAGACGAGAGATACTGGCATCCACAAACACCTAGGACCTTTGGTGGATGGGAGGGTGAAAAGTCTTTTTTGAAATAATCATGTAGGTTGTTTCATAGGACACAGACAAATGCGGCGTCTCATTCAATTCATCAAGGCAAGCTGATGTCTGCATCAAGGATGGAGACACCACCACATATTATTTTGTGTTTGGGTTGACTTCCTTGCCAAGTATTTGCTGAATTTGAGTAACATAATGTTAAACGAATGAAGAAGCTCCAAATAGCTGTCTGTGTGAGAAAGCTCCATGAATACTCAATGAAATACATTCCTTGACTCCTGACAAGTCTGCAACAAAGCACACAGGGGAATAAATGACCAGTATCTCATTGACATATCAACCACCTCAACTTCATCAGTATTTTGCCAATATTTAGAGAAAAACTTGCAGAAATCCAGCCGGTGTGATCTTGGGAGCCCTCAATTGTACAGATTTACCATATGTCTCCATTTCCTAGGCAGAGGATGGTGTTGAGCATTATTCAATAGGCGGCTTCCATATCAACCGCGTTGTCTGGTGCTCAGGGTCAGGGATGATATGAGCCATCTCTGACATGATAAATGTGTTTTTCTCCCCCTGCTCACACCTTCTCAAAGAGAAACATAATAACAAAAGTTTTCTTCCAAACTGAGAATAACTATTTTCCCCCCCCCTCCTGTTTCCCTTCTTGAACGCCCAACCAGCTCCTGTCCTGTTTCTCTTAAGACAGAGAGAGAGAAGACGGGGTGATTTGGGGTGTGTCTGATTGCTATGCATTGTTTAGTTTCTTTCATTAATGCTGGGTGCCAGTTGAGGGCTACAGATGAACAATAGCAGGGGCCCCAGGCGTGGATCAATACCAGATTGCTGATAGTGCCCCGTCCATTCTCCCCACCAGATTACATGATAAATGGGTCGGTCCATACGCAGTGACAGGCCCAGAGCTAGCAGGGCTCAGGTAAGGCCCTGTGTCTTCTGGATATCACATCTTCTGTGTGTGTGTGTGTGCGCGTGTGTGTGTTTGTGTGTGTGTGTGTGTGTGTGTGTGTGTGTGTGTGTGTGTGTGTTTGTGTGTGTGCCACTGTGTGTGTGACAGAAAGCGCAGGTCGGAAGGCAAGTGTGTGTTATTAACAAGTTTACTTTTATGTAAGCACTACAAACCACTACAAATGTGTGATTGATATATTTGACCATTCAAGGATTTTGATGTACATGATCTCATAGTTGTACATGGGTTTGTGTGTGTGAGACGATGTGATGTAGACGATGATGTTAGGTTCCTCTTGTTATGTAATGCATAAAAAACATTTGCAAGCTGAATGGACTCAGAAGATGCCACAAATGAACCAACAATAAAAATGACCCAATGTTCCTAAAGCAACTTAAGCTCAAGACGATCCTCGTCGTACGGTGTGTTTATTATCCAAAAATTACCGCCATACCGTTGTGATTAGATTAATGTGTTTCATCAATATTTCTATTTTGTGCATGACACACTAAAACATGTTCATATTTAGTTGAAATAACCAAACAAAGCCAGCAGATATGTTGGCATGTAATGCACTCAAGTGTTGATTATTTCCGACAAGTGCAGATAAACTGTACGCGATTTGACTACCAAAAATCAACATACTAAACACGTTCGGGTACTAACATTTAGTTATAATACATATGAGTGTACAAACAGAAGTTTGAGACACACCACAGACTGAACAGGGATGAACTGACAACGAGGGACAGATGCAGCTAATCAACACATAGTAGATAAAGTGGAGTGAAATATATGACATTACAAGATGTAATGTAAGGGGACAGACAACCAAAACTATAAGAAATGTAAGACAGTCCCACCTCTGCCTAGCAGAGGGACAAGATAATTGTGTGACAGTTTGACTAGATATTTGCGTGTTATATTTAAGATCTATTCTGATATAAACTGTGCCCTTGCAATGCAAGTACTGAAGATGAACTTGGATAAGTGGACAGGAGAAGGCTTTGAGCAAAATGCTAATGTACGCATGCAGTACTCACATGCTAATGCTAAGCATACTTATCATGTTCCCCATCTTAGATTAGCATGTTAAAATGTACTGATTAGAACGAAATACGGAGTACAGCTCAGGCTAATTGGAGTGCCACAAATTTGGCTAAGGAGCACTTAAAAAACTGATTTTGATTAAAGAAAGGATGGTTATAGAAGAAAAGTCAAAGGATCATCAAAGTGAGGCAACATGAATGTTAATACAAATTATGTTGACAATCCATCCAATAGTAATTAAGGAATCGGCCTTGTGGTGGCACAACAGATACATGACACACTGTCAGGACACCAAGAATATCTGGACGGATACGTGGATGTAAATGTTAGGGCATATCTATTTTCAAGCATTTGTATTCAAGCAGATGTTAAGATTTCATAGGACACGTGGAAACTGACCTCTGGCCATGGAGTAAATAAGTCAGGGATCACAGTGATTAGGATTCTTCCTCTGAGTCTCATGGGTGTCGGTAGTTGTTGATACCATCATAAATGAAGAAAACCTAAATCTAAAAATAAAAAAATATTACGCAAGACGAATCAAATAATCACAAAATCAGTAGAATTCATCCTCTGGGGACCTAGCATATGAGGACACAAATAATCTGATAGTGTGAAGATATTTTAGTCTGGACCAAAATAATAGACCAACCCACTGAACAACCAACAGACAGACAGACTTCTAGCTGCAATGGGACCTAAACAACAAGGTCATCCACCACCGCAACGACAATTTGTTCTGATTGGCAGAAAAAATGGCAGGTGGAAACAGGAACAGCTGTTCCTGGTGTGCGTGTTGTTTCAATTGTTCGTTCTATTTTGACATGTCATTGTGTTAATCACTCAAAAATTGCACCCAGTGTAAACAATATATTTGAAAGGGTCTGTACAATACAGAGGAACCGTAATAATAGGAACAATTATTGCCCATTTCTCTTAAATCACACAGCATATCCTTCTGAATATTTTTGAATCTGTCCACTTTACATCACTACCACAGGGAATGTTAGGACATTTGTCCTGTGTTAATGTGCAAAATCCGTGTTTGCACACCTGAGTGTAAAAGCTCTTGTCTTTGTACAATATGTGTGTGTGTGTGTGTGTGTGTGTGTGTGTGTGTGTGTGTGTGTGTGTGTGTGTGTGTGTGTGTGTGTGTGTGTGTGTGTGTGTGTGTGTGTGTGTGTGTGTGTGTTTTTCTTTATGGTTTTTGGTAAATTGAGGTGAATATGACTGTGTGCACGTGTATGTGTATGTGTGCATGTTTATGTCTGTATATTGTGAACGTGGATGTGTTTGCCTGTACATATGTGTGCGTGTTTGTGACAGAGACAAGGAACAAAAACAATGACTTTCCTATAACGGACACAGAGACTGGGGCAGATATAAGGTTCCAAATTGGCAATTTATTGTAGCTACTGTAGGACACAGTGTCAGTCGGGCCTCAGTCTAATAGGGGTTAAAAACCTTAAGTGGGGCAAAGAGCAGCGCCTTACTCTGTGTTGAAGCACAACATGAGTTAAGGCAAACACACAAATTGATCCTGTGTTCCTTGAGCGCCATTTCCAATTATTTCCTCTTTCCCTGGCAATAACATGTTACAGCAACACCATCTTATTTTTTTAATTTTTTTTCATGGTAGTATGCTGAATACAAATACTCTGGTATTCTCCCTTAGAGCCACACATCAGTCATGGCATTTGTGATTTGTGTGATATTTTCCATAAAATAGATGGGAGTGAAACAAAGTGAAAGTTGCAATAATTCAAGGTCCTTTAGTAAAGCTGGGGAACACCAGTGGCTAGTTAATCTACTCATTGACACGTTGTCCTCTGGTGCGGCTGAAGGACGGTCTTTAGACTAATGACCACACATATGGCGCGTCGCCCATTTAAAAGAGAAACAAACACCTCCTGGCAATGGTGAGTGAGTGCGTGGTGGAACGATGTGTGGCGGAGACATGGAACTAATGCGTGCATACTGAAACACACACATCAAATACACTGGACTGTTGCTGCCTCTTTCTTCCTGTCACACAAAGTCAGACACGTGTGAAAACAAGAAATGATGTGAGGTTGTATGGATCGATGGATACTGAAATACATGTTGACTTTTAAACGTGAATAAATATCAATTTGGTCTGATATAAAGCAGTAATTACTTTTTTTTTTTTTTTAATCAGCTCTTCACTACACAGTAAAAAGTCAATGGTCACCTTCAGACTTTATGTAATGACAACTGCATCACCAAACACCCAAAGGAGCATCTAACAGCACTCACCAGCACCCAACTTACACTTTCTCATTTCTCTTTGTCCCATTGTTCTCTGCTCTCCTTCTGTCCTCTTTTCACGGGGACAAAGCAAGCAGACAGGCCGATACTTTAAAAGTGTGTGATTAGGTGTCTGCCGTACTGATGCGGTGGAAGATGTAATTGATGGAGGATAGAAGTTGAAGATAGACGCGGTGCTTGAGAGCTCTGGGATTTTGACAAAAATAAACAACTTTTTTAGGACAGCGGACACGGTGAGAAATTCAAGTGTGTGTTGCGTGTTCATGCTCTTGTTTCCAAAGTGAGGACATTGTGATTGTTGACATTTATTTATTTTGATATAACAACTTAAATCGTTGCTATCCAACGCCAATTCCTCACATTTGCAGTGAACTCTAGGGTAGTATGTAACAATGTCAGTCACTACATTATGACATATAAATTAGTAATCGCAGGTGTTTTTAACTGGAGTCTGTCCACTCCCTGCGGTGTGTACTGCCAGGATCACTGCCATGTATTTGACAGTCTCTGTGTGCAGCTTTTATACACCTTCAACATAATTAAACAAACCCTCTGTACAGCGGCTGAACCTGCATTCACAGCTGCATTTCTCTGTCTGTGTTCATTATGTTAGAATAAGGAGACATGATACAGACCTCGACAGTACGAGTATTTCACTCACATTTATGCCTAAAAATAGTTGTAAGAAGGGAAAATTCACAACTTACTGTAATCTTTTGTTACAAACGTAACATATCTGCCAAATACAGCTGGGTTTATTAAATGTGAGCAGAATGTGACGTGGTCACGTCACCTCGAATCTAGAAACACCATTGGTTGGAGATCCATTTGGCTGGGCTGCAACTGTGGGGCCCATTCCTATACATACAAATGTCTGTCACAGGTTGAGCAAGTAGGTTTCACCATTGGTCGGCCATCTGCCACATGAAGGACTGATCATCACTCGTCGACTGAATGTCACACCTTCCTTTGTCCGTTTCAAATTAAGAACCCTCATTTCAAATTAAAAGATCTCTCGGCGTGAATCCTGGTAACCTACAAAAGAAAATGCCACACCGTGGACATGACATCGCTAGTCGAGAGGTTTGCACAGGAAGTCGGGCACAAGTCCCCAAGATGCCGTCTCTGGACAGCTTGTCTCATGGAACTTAAATTTCATTCAATTTATTGGAGCGAAGATACATATTTTATTTTGAAAATATCTCTAATCAGACATCTGCAGCTGTAATGTGGGAAGTCTTTACAGCCTTTTTAAAAGGCCAGCTGATACATTTTACAAGCTTTAAACAAATCAAATAGACTGGAAATGGAACAACTTAAAAAATGGATACAAAAACACTCAAATTTGCAAAACTCCTGCCGTCAGCTAATTATGGAGCCCCATTAAGTGAGAGCTACATATAACCTGTACAAATAGGGCGACAAAAAGTTGAATGAGATTAAGAAAAATCTAGTATGAGTAAGATGAAAAAGCTAGTAAGCTCCTGGCCTAGCACGTTAAAGAGATGGAGGCAGAGAAGGCAATAAATTAAATTCCCACAGAAAAGAGGGTGATAAACTCTGACCTAAAAGAAATAAATAGCTTTAAAGAAGGCATCACAAGAGCTTGACCTGGGGATTTAGGGATTGTTTGAGCTGTAATCATCATAAAAGGAGGGAAAACAACCACACCTGATGGAATCCCAGTTGAAGTATATAAAATACTTAAGACATGTACCAAGAGCTGTTGGATAGGGGAGCCCTTCCTCCCTGAATGCACATCGCGGTAACACTACGCTATTATTTAAACCTGGAAAATGATGGACTCATTGTAGAACTTGTAGGCCAGTCTTTGACAATGTAGGAATTTTAACCCAAACTATAATATTTACCTACCCTTAACCAATTTGATACGTTAACCATAGCGTTATTATATCGTTAAAGGCACTTGTGTTTCATCAGTGATTTGTAGCAACTTTGGAGATCACAGATTAGTGATTTCAGATTAGAAAAACCCTTGATATGTGTCCTTTTCAAGTGATTATCTTTGGACTCCATCATTTGATGTGAATGACGTGTTTTGATATTGGTATTCATATTCATATTAAACAGTATGTGTGTGAAATAATTGAAGTGAAAATTTCTCCGTAAGGACAACAAGCAATCACCACCCTAATTTCAACCAGCTGTGCGCTGTTTGGGGCTCCTGACCTGTCCCAATGATACTAAACAATGAGCCACTCTCCCAAAAAGAAATGTTTTATTCGTGAATAAAAGAATAAAAGACAACAAATTCATCAAACCATAGTCCTGCACCTGTAAAGCTGTTTTGAACAAAGTCCCATTAGTCAGTTTGAGTAGAGAATTGAACATTTAAAAAAACTCGACACCACATCTTGTCTTGTGTTTAATATTGATACTAATTCACCCAAGACCCCAGCATGTTGGATACTTCAGACATCTGCTGCCGACAGAGCAATAAAGAAAGAGATCACTGGCACTCTAGGTGGAAGGCTTTGATCACTGAAGCACACAAACACACACGCACACCCTCAAATACACACACCCATAACCTGAAGAGCCACAGAGCGAGGGGGGAATGGGAGTAAAGGAGTGGGAATGATGATGAGAGAAGGTGAAAGACTGCAGGCCACTAGAATAATCCTCTAGTCTTTAATTAAAACTCCGTAATGATCACAGGCAGAACGACAGACAGGAGGAGGTGGTGGTGGTGGTGGTGGTGGTGGTGGTGTGTGGGGGGAGGAGGGTGGAGCAGAGAAATAAAGAGCAAAAGGATTCATTTGTTCTTCCTTTTTTTGTTTTACTTTCTTTACGTACATCAATCCTGTTATCTATCCCCCATCAGCTCAGTTCATCGTTTCTTCAACACACAGTTTCAATTATCATTTCTCTGTCACAAAACATTAAGCAGATCAAACGTTAGCATGTACATATGCTTACAGACACTGGCCCTCAAGCATGTGGCCTCAGTCAGAATCACAATAAGCTCCATGGACCTTTCTGAGAAGAATTTGCAACTCATATGAACAGGTTGTTGTTCTTAGTGAACTGTAGATCTGTCTGCACCTTTCACAGGGAACTCATAGTCATTAAAGTGATCCTAATGCTGTCTGTCCTTTTCAATTTCTTCCCTTTTCGATATCTCATTCCCCAATTGCCTTACATTCATTCATCGGGCATGCTGAAACCTCTCTCACACCTGAACAGGGATACCTATACCAGTGTTGTACACGAGGCTCGGTAGTGCTGCACTTTGTTTCTGTTGTGTTTTTAGGTTTATTGAATAATAACATTTGTTTAGCCCTTAATTTTTGGATATAAAATATCTGAGGGAATACATTTATCCACATTTTAAAGATATACAATGTGTTGCTCCATTGGAACTGTTTTGCGTGATGTTTGTGAGGTCAAAGCACATCCTGTCATAAAAACACTTTCATCATCAATGGGGGAAATATTGGTCAAAGACACAAAAATAACACCCGAGTTGTAGTCGAGTCAAAAATGTTTCTTAATGACTCATGATACTGCATAATGCTTGACTGGCATAGATATACTTCTAAGTCATGCAAGTGTTGTACAGACTGATAGTTACCTAACCTATCTTCGCCCCAGCAGACTAATGCTCACAGCTTCAGTTTAATTCGCTGTGATTACAGTCTGGAGATCCTGCTTGTATTACGTTGGCTCAGCCGCTCTGAAGGGTCGACCAATCAGATACCAGTTAGGGGTGGCTACATGTGATGTAGTTGAAGTGACTGATTGATGCTGATTGGTCAAAGGCTTTTTACTTGGAAACAGTTCCCTATGGAGACTTAGCCAGACCCATATAATATAGTTGCAGTGAATTTGGGTTGAGTAAAACCAAGCTACAAGTAACCACCAAATTACCACAAAATCATCTGCAATAAGCTTCTATTAGACAAATCAATAAAACGGCCCTTTACCTGGAATCACCTCCTTCGCAGAACACCCCTAAAACAGTAGGCATCATAAATGTGTTTCAGATTGTTTGTAGAATTCTGGTGCAGAGACCACTTTTGATCCAGCAATGCGACTGATACACGGACTGAATATACAGTACACCTACAACATTTTTGAAGGCAACAGAAAGAGTTTAAACTGTGGGAACAATATATGAGTCAAAGCTGCGAGCATAAAGTAGTTTCAGAGGTGGAGGAGGACTAGCTGAAAAACACAAAGCTCATATCCCAGGGGGAAATTTATTAGCAGACCCAGCCTCTTGTTCATTTTGTAAAGGCTTTCCACAGGCAAACATTACTTTCATTCTCGTGACTCTGGCATAGGCATATGAGAGTGTGTGTGTGTGTGTGTGTGTGTGTGTGTGTGTGTGTGTGTGTGTGTGTGTGTGTGTGTGTGTGTGTGTGTGTGTGTGTGTGTGTGTGTGTGTGTGTGTGTGTGTGAGGCAGAGAGAGTGAGAAGAGTGAAAATGTTCACATACTCAATATTCAGCCTGGAGATGAGTTCTGTTTTGTTCTCAGATTAAACAGGGGGAGTCTCAGGTCAGTTACTTATGACACACACTGTTCCATCCCTCACCGTGAGCGCACACCTACGTACACACACATACACATACTCAGAAAGATGCTGAAAAGCAGAGGGAGAGCAATCTCCAATCCCCTGATGCAACTGTTCATAAATATCAAAACAGGGAAGTGAAGCTTCTTGCTATCAAATCCATGATAGCATGCAAGGGTAATATGTTTTCAAATGGCACAGGAGAAATGTGCTTATGACAATGATGAAACAAGATAGCAGTGGTGATGGAGCAGCCATATCCCTGATGTGGTTTGTCTTGTTGAATTGCAATCACACTTTGCCTAAAGTGTGTGCTGATATCAGAACTTGTGGGTTGATATTAGAACTGGCGTGATGATATCAGATCAACACTCGCTCCAAACTTCACAGATGCAGAAAGGAAATCAGAAATATGTTCGGGAGTTTTCCTGCCTAACAGCTTAAGTACTAAACACCACACTGCTTTCTGCCTCTTGGTTATTATTGTCATTCTGTTGTTGACACTTTGTTCTTCCAAGCCAATTGAGGTCAGCCTTATTTAATGTACTTACAACTTTGCAAGTATTTGTGTAATCATGAATCTGATTGTATAAATGCTGAAGTCACACACTTTTTTTTGAGTGTGCATGTACATTTGTGTGTGTTTATGTTCTTTCATCAAAGAAAACCATGTTACGAGGGTGGATCAGAACGTTGTGAGTATGCTCCTTTTGTGAATGAACGGTACGCAGCACGGTGACGACGCGCAGCCCAGAGAAGATGTTACCTTTTGCAAGTCAGTAGTTCTGTCGCTTGATCAAAATCAGCACCTGCGTTACGCATGCTTTTGTGAGCAGTGTACCAGGTGCATATGTGTTTTTTCTACGGACATGACCAGCGGATTCACATCAAATTTGGTGTCAAAATGGAAATCCGCTTTGGAGACCCTTTAAATTCTTCAAAAAACCTTCAATGAAGCAATGAGCCTGGAGAGGTGTTTTGACTGACATTCACGTCTCAGAAGGGGGAAACGCTAGTGTCCAAAAATTGAAAAAGGTGCACCAGGTCATATGCGCAACCAGCTGGGTCTTCTTTGACATTCACAGGATCGTGCACTGTGAATTTGTCCCACAGAGTCAGACTGTCAACACCGAGTTCTACTTTGACGTTCTGAGGCGTCTGAGAGAAAACATTCAGTGCAAACGACTTAAACTGTAGCGCAATGGCATTCAGGTTCTCCACCACTACTCGGTAGATTTGTGCTCCATGCTACTTCTATCTGTGCCTCAATAATTTCTCACAAAGTTTGCTCAAATGCGTAAAAATTGCAGACGCACCCGGACCAGTGCTAGCATGTGTAACTCAGGTGCTGATTTTGATCTAGCAATGAAACGTGGAGTACTTACTCATGAAGGTAATCGTTTCATGTCATGGTACTACTGTTTGCAGGCAAAAGGAGCAGTCTTGGAACTTTCTGATCCATCCTTGTAAGTAGCATGAACCTTTGAAAGGTTATTACAGTTTAGTTCAATCTGTTTTTCCCATTAATGTGGTTATTACCAACTTTGCACTCTCCACCTCTGTTGTAGACATCTAGAGATATCTAGAAGCTGCACCAAATGGCATGTGTTGGGGTATCTAGCACAAACTATCTGCAGTTTTCTAAAATACATGATTTTTTTACATTCATAATTTTCAACACAGAAATTAGCTGCACAGAATGGTCATTTTGATAACTGGATCAGGGATCTTCTCCTGGGGCCACGTTCTGGCTGACCTAATCAACCAGTTTATTCACATTGTTTTTGTTTTTGTGGGAGGTTGTGGATCGCTTTCTGTTCACCATGTGTATGTGCTGCAGAGATGGTAGCACACAAGCCAAAATGGTTTGTATCTACAAGTTTACAGATAGGAAAACAAATAAGATGACAAGATACACATTCTCTAGTTTTTATCAACTACCGCTGCTCAAAAAAGGGGGGACATTGGTTGTTCAAATTCACCTTAACACAAGTATCCAGGAACACTGCTGGGCAGACTATCATATGTAGTCATTTCAAAAGGGGTTTGTACTAAAACATAGAGCTGTTCCTCGAGTTGGGAGCACAGGTAAATGCTTTGATGTGTCATTTACACACAGATGAAGATCCCAAATGTAGTTAGTAAAATTGCTGATCCAGGAGGCAATTTCTGTGTTTTCTTTCAGTCAGACAGTTGTGTTCTTTTCAATGCTGGTGGGAGGTCATGCTCGTGGCCTCGGTATATGCTGTATCGTCATTTGGTTGCTAACATTGTTGAGTTAGCATGATCCATTGAGCCCCAACATTAATGAGAAATATCCCAGTTGAAATAAACCGTAATTCTCCTTTAAAGGCTCATGTTACAACTACGTATCATTGTTTTCTTTGATGAAAAGAACATCATTGTACACACAAACATGATAAATGTAAATGTGTGCTCTAAACGTTTGGCCATCCTTAAAGGCCAAATGTTTCGGGTGTATACACCACATGAGCTAAAATACCTTTGGAGTCCCGATTGGACTTTACCACTGTTCATCTATCCATGGAACCATTAAAGCCTTGTCGTTGCTGGCTGTGTTTTCATATTGTGTATCTGAAACTGGGTATGCAATTTGCTATTGTATTGTTTACTGACCCCTCTCCTTCCTCTGTCTCCACCAGTCCTGGATGACAGGTGACATTTAGTGGCAGGAGAAGAACTATGTGGCTGACCGCAACATTCTCTGTATTGCTACGTGTGTGTGTGTGTGTGTGTGTGTGTGTGTGTGTGTGTGTGTGTGTGTGTGTGTGTGTGTGTGTGTGTGTGTGTGTGTGTGTGTGTGTGTGTGTGTGTGTGTGTGTGTGTGTGTGTGTGTGTGTGTGCCTGCCTGTGTTTGACAAATGTGGTGTATTCCAAGCCAGTCGGGTCACTCAGAGTATTACATGTGGCCTGCAGGGGCAATGGGCAGAGGAAATGAAGGGCTATTAGAGGGAGAGAGGGAGAGAAAGAAAAGACTGGCAGAACAGACAGACGGAGAGAAAGACAGTGACATTTAAGCTAGAGGCTATGTGACAGTGAAGACTGTCCAATAATGATGATATGTTCCTATCAATCTAACCCTGGCTGCATGGCGACAACGCAGCTCACAGCTGGGCCCTGCAATGCTCCGTATATAACATTAAATATTGTGTTGCAACTAAAACAGATAATAATAACAATCATGTTGATAGTAAAGGGTGCGTTTACATTCACTGATAAAGAGTTGAATCACTTGGTTGCAGGTAATCTTTCATTGTAATGCTGCAAAAATAGTTCTCCCCAGAGAAGAGCGAGAGGAAGAGAGGTTTTTCCTGCGCAGCCACATTTGCATGATGAGAAAGCACTGCTCATATTCATCTTAGTAAAGTCACAGTAAATGACTCCAACAGCATTATCATCTGTTTTACGCAGGTGTGCGGCTGGGGAAAATCACTCACTTCAATCAAAAAAAAACTGCAGCTCACAGCGTAAGGAGCCTCATTTTTTACCATCACACTGGAGGACACAGGAATTAGAAGAGAGACGTCGAGGCTGGGAGGGAGAGAGGATGTAATAACTTTGTTTTCTCTATAGTTTACAGAAGCGGTTTTCCCCGCGTGGCTGTGTATGATTTGTATTGGTATGAATGTAGATTTTTAACAGCATTTAAAGGATAGCAAACCACCTGACAGTCTTCATCAACCTGAACATGTTGCATACTCAGCATTGTGTTGAGCTTTTTACTTGTGTGATTCTAAATATTATTGGCACAAAGTGATCCACAATCAAAGGGACATGCAAGACCAATAAATACGTTCATTTGTAAAGAGTTGTTTTATGTGAATATGCATGATTGGTTTCTACATTGGCTTTTTTGGTATTGCTTGAAATGATCGGTAAAAGACATACAATTAATTACATAATAGATATTAAGGAATTAATTGTATATCTCAATATGATCCTGTCTCCTATAAGTTGCTGTTAAATATAGATATCAGTTTTGTTTGATTTGGTGACACAAATGAAGCAGCAACCACTCCTCGAGCAGCTTCTTTTTTCATAAATACAACATGTTTCTATTTACAGCACAGACACACAACCTCACAGTGACAGAAGTCCATCAGTAGCTGACCTAAAATGTCATTAGAATCGGTGATCTGATTTCATGCTCTGCACAGGGAAAGTCATTTAAAAAAAGAAAAGAAATAATGCTGTAAAACGAATCCCTCAAAATGAAATCTTGATGAACATTTGTGTCAGTGTGTTCTTGTAACTGCATCTCAATGTTACATCAGTTGAATGGTTATAATTTAAAGCAGCACCACTACCCTAGTCAACAGGAAAGAGTGAGGCTAAAGTCCCAAACAATGTTACAATGATGCACCAGTGGCGAGCATCCAAAAGGAAAACTAGTAATTACAGAATTTATATATACATTCAATTGACACTTCTCTAAGCCCCTCCCTAGAACAGCCACTGTCCAGTCCTCGGTAGTAACAGAAGTGACTGTAACCTGGTGCTCTGTCATATGTTCAGGACAAAGCAAATGTTGAAATTGTGTGCATATGGACCCTGCAAGCCACACACCAGATATACTCCAAATATAGTGTGGGGTGTTGTGTTTTTTTGTGGGAGGGGAGTTGTCAGATATGGATTAAACTGTGTTGAAGACTCATAAAGCAACAATAATGATAGCTTGCTGAGGACACTGTTGTGGGCAAATACATTCTATTTGACATTACTCATGCTTAATTGTAAAGCTAGGTAGTGTAATAAATCAGGTGGATGACTCACAAGCATGGCGCATTAGTACAATTCATGATATTTACTAGTTCAGGTGTAAAAACAGACAAAAACATGAGGTGATGTTCCAGAAACAAAAACCATCAAAACAGTCTGAAGTCCAGAAAACCAGGGAGGAGAAAAAAAAATAATCATGCAACAGTGCAGAAGGGTAGGGCAAAGAACTCGGTCTGGGATAACAAACACAGGTCAGGTAAGGGGCACACAGACTTTATGCACACGAAGGAGAGGAGATAATTGAACACAGATGGACACGGGGAAGATAATCACAATGGCGGGAAGATATGAGGGCAGGAAGTGAAGACACAAGAAGAGAAACAAAATAAAACAGGAAATAAACATGAAATGATGAAAAGAAACAAAAAAGCAACTTAGGGACAAGGATGACTCTATACTATTGAAGTTATGTAAATATATATCACACAAGAAATGGAGCAAAACAGAGACACATTTTGTGAGTGGGTAACCTACTTTTAAGGATCCCAGTCCTGTAGTTGCACTCTGTTTGCTGTCCAAAGGACGGAACATAATGGGGGCTACAGAAAATGACTGAATATCATGTTAAACCCGATCAGACAATTCAAAGTACCAATTTAATTTCATTCCAACTAACATGAAATACAACCATGCAGTTGACAAACTTTAATTTGATAGAAATTTATTAAGGAATATGTACAGACCATATTCGTGATTGTTACACTGATAGAATTCATTGTATTTTAGTGTCTTGTCTTTATTTCAGTGTCTTTATTATGGGGGTTTACTTCTTACTCTGAGTTATTTTATCTGGGTTGATCACTAAAATGCCCCCAGGTAGAATGCTAGTACATATTTAACACGTAAACAAATACAATCTTTGACAGGCGTAGATAATCACTTAACTGCTCACGTATATACTGTATACAGAAAAATAATTACAGAATAAAAAATATCAACAGAATTAACAGATGTTTCTAAAACTACTAATTGACAATACATTTGAGATAGCCGCTGGAAGGATGTGATCAATTTCTTTCCCAAATAGTTACAATTTTATCAATCAATATTTCCATTAAGTTTCAAATGCACCTTCACAGTGAGTTAAGTCATGTTACTCTCTTTCAAATCATAATTTATGTCCAATACAGTGTTTCCATTTAATTTATCAGGGTAGAAATTATTTAAAAAAAATACATCTATACCTTATTCTCCATTACGGAATACACAATGTATTTATTTGCAAATACTTTTAATTTTAAATGTTGAACTATTGGATAAAAGATGTCTCCTACATCACTAGAACAACATTCTAATTTATTCTGCAAATGTTCCACATCACACTATGTACGTTTCCTGTTGGACCAGGATGTCCAGATCCTGTTTGCAGGCAGATGTCTTTCACTCAGATTTTAGGTGAGCACAGAGTAAAATAATGCTGCTTCACTCTGAACAATTTCTACAACAACAGCAGTTCATACTAAACAATCAGAGTTCTTACGATTTTCATATGGTATCTCTGATGTACAGTTACTTTATGAGGCAGTGCATGTCTCTGAGTGTTGGCTCCATAGCTATGATGTAACTCCTTAACCCATAATTTAATCCAGTTTTAGTGTGATGTGGTCATTGAATATGCACGAGAAACTGAACATATATTCCATCAATTTCCCCGAGATGTAAAGATGAAATGATGTAACATTGACACCTTTCAGCATCATTTAATGAGACTGAATAAATGATTATTCATTGAATACCTTTAATAATTTAGATTCCCTATATCTTCATAGAGCAATATCCACATTAAAGGCATTTAAGATAACATGTTATTTAAAAATGTTAGAGAAATGAAATAGACTTAAGGCTCTACTTACAAATGAAAAAGGAGTTTCCATCATTTTATTTAGTTTTGTATCAAAACAATGTGATTTGTTTTTTTCATCCATGACAGTATCTGTAGAGACCACTGATTGACATTTTACAAAGCTTGAAATGATAAATTATGCCAGGACATATAATATGATATATATATATGTATGTCCTGGTATAATTTATAATTATAATAATATATACATATGAAATGTTTACTATGTGCAGAGTCATGTGTAGTCTACCTGTGTATTTGTGGCTGAGAGGTTGAAACTGTTTGAATTGGCAGGTCTCCCAGGAAGCTTCTTTACAGGCCGACGTAACAGATGCACCTTCAGAGAGACAGTGTTTCAGTTAAGCTCTTGGTTATGTATTCCTTTATTGCTAAACTGACTGTGTGTGTGTGTGTGTGTGTGTGTGTGTGTGTGTGTGTGTGTGTGTGTGTGTGTGTGTGTGTGTGTGTGTGTGTGTGTGTGTGTGTGTGTGTGTGTGTGTGTGTGTGTGTGTGTGTGTGTGTGTGTGTGTGTGTGGTTCGCCTGTGTCTCTATATTGCATTGCTTTTGTGGGAAAGGTGCAAAACAGAGACAGGGCCAAATCATACTCACCTCTGCTTTAGCAAAAAGCCAAAGAATAATGCATTTCATAAATATTTATACCTGTTTCTGATTTCATACTCATCCACTGTACAGGAGGGAAGCAGAGCCATGTGTGTGTATGTAGATGCGTGAGAGGGTGAGTGTCTTTGAGATTGGTGTGAGAGTAGGCAGCCATCCTTGAGTCATACTTTTCAATCTCTGCAGGACGCTGCTCCCATCTGTGGTGTTTGAAACTTTAGAGTAACACAGCGCTTTGACACACACATACAAATGCCCATAAAGGAGCAAACTAGAACTGCATATTACAAACGGTTACTGATAAATTACAAGTTAAAAAAAAAAGATCTACCACTTTAGTCAAACTTTGGTGTAAAATTTGATTGGATAGACTCGCATAACATTCTTCTAAATGCAGCACATCCTGCCTAACTGCATTAAAGACAAATAAGGATGAATGCCCTGTTTAATTTAATCAGAAATCTTACTGTAATGCAACACAACAAATCTGTAAAATCTCCCCAAAAAGCTGCTTTTATTGTCATCCTGACGTTGATTACGTTGACATATTATGAAAGCACTGTTTTCTTCATAATGCTGATCACCACTCTCCCAACCAAATCCAATGATTGTCATCTGGTGTCAGATTTTGAGAGTGGTAACCGAATAGAAGGAGTATCACACGGGAATTGCTCTTATAATTTTTTTTCTTTTTTGTTGTGTTTGTGTGGAGGGAGAGCAAACACACAGAAATGTTGGAGCACAGCGAAGTACAAAGAGCTATTGCAAGAACGCCGAGCAATCGCCCTGATCAAACATAATTGTGTTTTAACGTGATAGAACAATATCCCTGCCTATAACTCTGTTTAACTCACACTTCTGACATGCCACAGAAAACATATTACAGCATGAGATGTGAGACAGTATCAATTCTGTTTTTACTCGTTTTTTTTTACTCTTTTTGCAATAAAACAGTTGAATTTTACCACCCTTCGATCTTTCTTCATGCTCTCCTTCTCCCTCCCCTCTTCTTCGTTCTCCTCATCACACCTCCTCCTCTTGTTGTAGAGGGTAAGGAAGGAAGAAGTGGTAACACATAGCATGTCTTCATTAAAGTGTCACTCCCCATTATTTCCGTGCTATCTCAATTAGCAGCAGGTTTAATAAAGGGCCTCTTTTCTCTCTCGCTCTCTTCCTGTAACTCTCCATCTCCAACTCTCTCTGTTTAACTGCAATCTTACTGAATGATGGAGTTGCTGCTCATAAAGTGATGGGCAGAATCGGAGGGACTGAAACGTGGTGGAAGAAAGAAAAAAGGAACAACAAAGAGTGCTGAATACATGAGAGGGAGA
The DNA here is from genome assembly GCF_029030835.1 of Brachyistius frenatus. Lineage (NCBI taxonomy): Eukaryota > Metazoa > Chordata > Actinopteri > Embiotocidae > Brachyistius > Brachyistius frenatus. The sequence continues at coordinate 785,752 of NW_027210685.1, forward strand.
AAAAAAAAAGAAGAGGAGGTAGATCTGCACCAGTTTTCTTTCCTCGCATCTCTTTGTCCTCTGAGAGCAATTAGACACTGCCGGCAGTGGCTAGTCCCTAGACTGATCTGCAGCTTCTGCTCCTGTTTGTGTGTGTGTGTGTTGTGTGTGTGTGTGTGTGTGTGTGTGTGTGTGTGTGTGTGTGTGTGTGTGTGTGTGTGTGTGTGTGTGTGTGTGTAAGAAAGGGAGAGAGATACAGAATGTCCAGTTTTTGCTATAATCACCACAGAATGTCCGAGAGCTCTTTGTGAGTTCAGCAGAAATAAGGTAATGTGCCTACAGGTCAGATAACCCCCACACATCCCCTCTCCACGCCCCCACGACACACACACACACACACACACACACACACACACACACACACACACACACACACACACACACACACACACACACACACACACACACACACACACACACACACACACACACACACACACACACACACACACACACACACACACGTAGAAATATGAACATCATCAATACAGCCACAGCTGGCTGACCAATGTTGGGCTCAGATATTTTGCTCAGGACTCGTGGGCAACATGATGTGATCATGCTGTAATACTGCATTCTGTAAAAGCAACCGTCCTCCTGAACCTCCTTCTGGAAGGTAAGGCTCAATAAAATAAGCAACAATCTTTATCGTCAATTTCACAATGCTGTGGTGTAGCAAGAATATTTCTGTTGTCCCACACAGATTTTTCTTTAGTTCAAAACCCAACCTTGTTGCAGCAGCTGTTATCCTTCACTTCATTTGTCAAATTGACCACCGGAACATGTTCAGTTATTTTCCCTCTGATAAATGTACACAACAACACATACAGTACTTAAATATCAATAGTGTTCAGTACAAAAAAAAAAACACACTTACAGACACCTAAATGCATCTGCAAATACAGTTGTATGCATTTATACACAGGTGCACTAACAATCACACTCCGGCTGCCTCAGATCCACATGTATATACACACACACACACACACACACACTTGTAAAGTACTGATTACTATGGAGAGCTATATCACTGCTGCCATCTCACATTTAGGTCTCCATGGTTTGGTGTAAACATGCAAACTAAAAGTGCATACATTTACAGATCCCCAAACTCCTCTGTCTGACACACACACACACACACACACACACACACACACACACACACACACACACACACACACACACACACACACACACACACACACACACACACACACACACATGCATACACGCTATGTGATGACCAGTGACAGGAGTGGTGGGTTGGTCAGTGGCTGATGTGTGTGTAATTGGGTGATATTACAGCAGCAATCTCACTTAGCCTCTGGGAGACTGATCCATATTCACTCTGCAACTCATATTCACATAGCTTCCTGCATGCACATTCACTTACACACACACTCACAAAGACAGACAATAGCTAAGAAACACAGCAACACGCGGGTCTTCGATGCTGCTGGAGACATGAGAACACACACCAGAGGAGAGTGCATTTTAAACTCTGAACTATTCCACTCAGTATTTATAAACACTTTATCTGGCAGTTCAATATGTTTAAAGCTAAATAATTTAGATTTGTTTGGCAAAATGTTTGTTATCAATAATATTGCATGTCAAGTCAAATGTGAAGTAATGTGTAGATATATACAGTAGAGATTGTAGATATCAATGCTTACCTAAAAAAAACAAAAGACTAAACCAAATACACATCGCACATGGAGTAGCACATTTCCTTGAATTAACTTTTTGTCTGTCCAATGAAATCAGAGTCTGAGAGAAAGTAGAACTATTGAAGTCAAAATGTCTGGCTCAACCGCAACAGTGAGGCCTGACTGAATGAGTGAGCGAGCGACAAAGTTACACTATTGGTCAACCACCTGCCGTGGCTTCCTGTACCTGCTTTAAATGAAAAGCCCTTGCTTCAAATTAAAAGCCCTCTTGTGTTTCATAAACAGTCCAGCCAGACTGTATAATATTGTTTAACCTCGTCGTGTTCTGTGTTTGCTGCCCTGTTACTGAACTGAAAACATGCAGTCGACTTTACAAATAAAATTATGTAAAATATTGCAATAACATATTTAAGGTTAGATTGGTGAAACCTACAGTTTTAACTCCTGCGTCATCTCAGATAAATTACATTATAATTACAGCTTGACATGATTTTCAATTAAATACACAATTAATGGTTTCTGCTCTTTTATTTTAGTTTTATATTTTTTCTCACAATATGTGTTTTAAATTGCTGTAAAAGATAAAGTGCAGTATAGAAGCTATCAACTGTTATCACATTTCTGTTTACCTTTTGCAGCAGTGGAATAAGTATCGTGATCTTTTACTAAAGTAAAAACAAATTAGCATACTACACTTGCAACTAAATACTTCATAGAAACAGTCTGCAACCAAAGTTTGACTTTAGTAAAAGTATACAGTATTATCTACAAAATATCACAGATATCAAAGTAAAATTAAAAAAAAAAACGGTTTTAATTTAGTATCTATATACTATAATTGATTTACCACATTGCATTCTATGTAATAGCTTTATCTTGCTGTGTTTAGTATGTTGCATTTTAGCTTGTGAAGTAATGTGATACAGTACTCTCAAATAGCTCTCTTAAATGCAGCAGAGCAACTGAGTGGCATGAAATACAAATAATCAAATAAAGAAGAGGACAGGAGGAAATGCATTTGGTTACTTTCCATCACTAAATACAGAGCACCTTTAAACCTAAGTATGTGAATAAACACTACATCTACAAGGGGGTGGCCAACACACACACACACACACACACACACACACACACACACACACACACACACACACACACACACACACACACACACACACACACACACACACACACACACACACACACACAGTAACATAAATGGTTATTTTTCTTTAAATCAGTTAAAATGATTCCATAAATTGTAAATTGGTGTCGTCTTAGAAATCACTTGGTAAATGTGGGTGTCACAGGTTTAAAAATGGTGATGAGCACTGCTCTTTATATTTAATGAGAACAACAGTGGAGAGCAAGAGAGCAAGGTGATCTCCTCTGTGCCCAAGAGAGCTCCATGCTAATTTTTCCAGGGCATGGGCCCATTAGCATAGGAAAGCTGACACCATTGCTTTAGGCTACACATAATACCCTAATGACCACTCTACTGTTACTTTGAATCAAGGGTATTAGTTTTGTCTCTGATAAAAGACAGCCTTAGCCTACTTCCACTGTTGGACAGTGAGGTGTTTTTTTTTTTTTTTTTTTTTTTTTCATTCCAGTGTTTTGTGGAAAAAAGAAAAATGTGATTTATCTTTGACTACTACCGAGAGTCAACATCTTGTCTTCTCTTCCATCTCGCCTGCTCTCGTATCTCATCTCTCCTCTTTTTGTCGCTCTCGCTTCTCCCCTCTCTTCATACACTTTTATTAAAAACACATTTACTACATAAATCAAAGGAATCCAGTGGTGGTTATAAAATAATTACAACAAGTATGCAGCTTTTTCTAGACAGAGCCTCTGAGCTTATTAAAAGCAGCAAACACAGATGTGTTTGTCAATATATTCTTTGGCACTCAATACAACAAATTCATATATTATCACACAGCCATGTTTCTTTACGGCATTAATGAACATTCAAAATACACAAACTAACATACGGATTATTTTTTACAAGAGGTGCTCTTCTGTGCTGATATATTTACTATTGCTTCTAATGTAGTTTAAGTGTTTTGTTTTTTTAAATGCCCTTTCAATGCATAATAATGAAACTCATCTCACCAGTATAAATACTGTTTCCAAAGGATCAGGTTTGGTCTGCACTGCAATTTACACATTTGAGAAACACAAAAATTAAAGACTCATGAATTTTTTGGAAGTTAAACAATCCTGTCAAACATCCTGGCATTAGTTCTGTCCCGTGTGACAGTTTAGATGTACACAACAAGAGGCTTCAATCTTGCTTTACATCAAGACATTTTGCCTGTGAATACTTTGATGTCACTCAAGCAACACATTATTTAGAAATTGTATTTGAATTCATACAAACTGGGATGGAAAGGTTCAAAAATTAATGGGGGACTTCGGGAAGCACAATAAATTATTAAGCACCGGCCTGATTAATTCTTAATAGCCATTGTCAAAAAATCACCGTCTTCTAGTGCCGTTAATTCTCATCAAACCTACTTCAGAGGAGCGTGTTTGCCTCTGCTCCGTCCTACAGTACAGTAGCACTTTCTTCTCTTTCAGCCGCCTGCAGAGGAGAGATGCAACTTGTTTCCTAAGCCTTGTCTGACATACTATAGTTGGAAAGAGTTGCACATGATATAAAACACTCTTTTTGAGGGGTTTTTTTCCCCCAATAAATTGTGATTTTACTTTTTATCTGGAAGTCCACGTATCTATTTTTTTTTCTTTTTAAATTTAGTTTCTTTATTTGTTGTCACCTTTGCTCCAATATAAACTCTTTGCCACCGACTTTTAAGCTCTTTTAATTATGAGAAGCAAGAAGCAAGGACACAATCTCGTATCCCCTTTGACCCTGAGAGAAAATTGCCCTTTGCTTGGAAAAGGACTCGTTCTAATAGCACAGGAACAGACACGTAGTAATGTAGTGCCAGAGACAGAGGTGCAGCGTTGTGATGTGTGCATTCCTTTGGGAATAATTTGCTGTTTTTTTGATTTAATCATGAAGTATATTTGTTGTTTAAAAGTGTCCATCTATGTTAAGAACAATTTATATAAAGAGTTATCATTTTGTCTTTTTTATTCTTCTACCCTTGACTCGTAAAATATTTAATGGAAAAAAAAGACTTTCGTGGATCCTTTTGGAGTGAAGGTTAAACACAAGGAGACAGCAGTAGAGACACACATCAATAAAATAAGTAATCATTTAAACATACATGCTCTGTATTTAAAAAAAAGTAGTGTTGCTATTATTGTGCATACAGCTAAATAACTGAAATCTGCTCTCTGCACGCCCCGAGTATCAAAATGCAGCATCTTATTTTTAATATTAATTTCAAAACATGTTCCCATGAATTATAGATAACAGATATCAATATGTTAATGAGTACACAACATATGGTTAACTCCCATGATTATGGATTTACACCAGTAGGGGGAAGAGTGTGCAAGGAAACTGATCCTGGTGTTATGAAAGCAACAATCTCGCTCTATTCATGTAGTACATGGAAAAGTTACATGTTCCAGCTCACATTCACTGACATTTACCACTAAAGGCTAAATTAGGACTGTGCAGCCATAAAAGACGAATCCTAAACTTGTTTCCTTTAACAATGTCTCTGTCCTCAATGAAGAAACCAGTCTTTTTGTGCATTATATGTCAAACATTGATTTGAGATATAATTGCCAAAATAAAGACAACATGACATAAATCCGCATCTTCAGCCACACTAAGCCTTTTTTTTTTTTTTTGGCTGAGGCATCGTCCTCTTCCTCAGATCTGCTTCTTATCTTCAAATAATTAAATGACTTTCATAAAAATACAAGAAACGAAAAGAAAACATTCTTTTCAAAAGACAACATTGGCCAGAGTTTAGAGGTATGAATCCTCCAGTGCACCCATAAAACAAAACAAAAACAAGCAAACAAAAAAGGAAAAGATCAAAAAGTTACCAGAATAAAACATATGATTTTCTTATTAAGGTAAACATGCTGTTTAAATTATTTGGTGAAATTCTGGCGTTCATTAAATTGTTTGGTCGACATTTGGAATTTGCTCATGAAAAACCCACTAAGAGAAAATTTTAAATTCCATGACTATAAAAACTGTTTTAAATGGCCTGCGTCCTTGCAAGCTTCCTTTACAGATTTACTGGACCTTCTAGAAATTATGATAAAACATATTTAATTAATCTTGTGTCCGTCATATTTATCAATATAATCTCCTAGAGGTTAACATTGTTGTCAACACAATTTTCATAAGGATTAGGGTTAACCGCGTGTCATCAAAATCAAATAGAAATCCTAACCTCCATTAGCCGTCGGAGAAATGAGTTTGCTAATGGTTCTTTCTGTTAACGTATATTTTCAGCACATTTCAGCAAAGAGTTAAGCATTCACTAAGTGACACACATTTTAGAGTCAGCTTTGGACCGAACTATAAGAACACCTATAAGAAATGTTACATTTTGCAAATAAAGCTGCTAAAAGCTGATTCCCTCCTGACCGGCTGTAAAGCAAAAGCCTCCATGAATCTATGACGTGTCTGCCTCCGCGCTGCTCCACAGCGACGGCATGTAGCGTGTGCGGGCCTGCCGCTGACTGTTGACTGGCACGGCCTATCTTGATCTGCATATTCAACAGCTCTTATGAATATCAGAGCTACTTGATTGTATTGTGATTATTCACGAACCTCACTCCCTCTCTCTCCTCGCTACCCTCTCTCTGCCCCCTGTACTCTATTACAAGTCAGAACACAGCCCCAGTGTTGTAGCATTGCCAGCCTGATCTGACACCATTCCTTTTACGGGTTCAACAGCTTGCTTGTCATACAGCAAAGTAATTAGTACTGCATGCTCATATTAATTAACAAAGAGCGTTATCACTTTATTAATCCATATTAGAGAGGTGGAGGAGAGGAAGGGAGGGTGCAGTCAGTGTTAGTGTAAGGAGCGCTCTCTGTGGGAGTCTTCCCCAGCACTGCTTTGTAGTCCCATTGTCCATGACCCTTGGTGCCTTCACAACATCTCTACACCAGTTGCGGATGGCTTACACTGTTCATTAAACCTTTAAATGCAAATAATGTCTGCGGAATAAACAAACAAGGGTGGCAGGATTGGGGAAAACAGGTGCCATGGTGTGAAAGCACGCTAAACGATGTGATAGTGGGGGAATTAATTACTACCACAGCGCTAATTGGAAGCAATAATTTGTGTGATTAGCAGGCCGCTTAAGAAGTGAGACACATACAGCCTGTATCCAATAGCGGAGAGACGTGGGCCTATCAGTGTCTCTCTACAGTAGGAGCTCTCTCACACCTGTCTGCCAAATATGAGGAAAGTCATACAGGTATCCGTAGACCTGCATGCTCAACACATAATCCATGTAAAAGGTTTGAGATGCATACACACGCTACCATAAACTTATTCATGCAGGGACATAAGTTTCCACACCTCTGTGTCCTCCTTTACGAACAGACCACGTCTCCCTGTGACGAGGCATATCCAAAAGGATTCATTAGAAAACGCTGATGTGGCATTGGCTAATTAACATCCCCTCCTCGTTACCTCTTCACACCACTCTTTCTTTATCGCTCTGTCTTAATATTAGAGGCTATACAAACCTCAAAGCCTGCAAAGGATATTTACACACGCAGCACTTCTAAATGTAGACTACAATCAAAACAAGACCCCTATATTGAATTTCCCCCTCATTATTTTTCCTTTAATTGTGATCGGCCATGATGATCAAAGTGCATAATTAATTTCTGCCAATTCAGGATATAAGTTGGTCCTATTGCTTTCTTTCTTTTTTTTTTTTTTTTTTCCATTGAATATAGGTCTGTTCCCGACTTTCATTGTTCGTTGCACACAACTGGAGCCCAGTCATCCTTTGTTTCACAGCAGGTTTGAATTAGTAATCCAGTGATAGTAGAGAACACATTTTCTTAAATTTTCTATTATTTAAGTGCTGACAGTAGTGTTGATATTATGTTGCCATAAAGTAGGTAAGCTGTACATGCAACATGAAATTGTGCTGCATTTCCCCCTGTAGCTATATTATTGTCCTGACTTTATTACTGCCCCAATGGACTTTGCTGTAACAATAACAATACATATTGTCATGTTTCTCTGTTGCAGTTGCACCGAGGGCTCCTGCCTGCACCGTACATTTTACCTGGCTTCCATTACACTTTGCCCGGGACATACTCATCAACATTAGGCTGTAATGCTGCTATATAAAATGACATACTTGCCATCAGTATTGTATTGTCTCACACTATTGACCGGCCGCCATTGCAAGATGTGCATGCACGTGGTGGTAGAAAAAAAAACAACCAAATAATAATAATTACATTCACCAGCGGCTGAGGGAGTTTTTTGTGTCACAAACAAAAGCGAATGGTGGAAAATGTTGAACACCTCAGAAAATAAAATCCTCTTTTACCTCAGTCTGCAGAATTAACGATTTGAATGTAATAAGGTGGACAGAGCTCTGAATGTGCATACGATGGAGGACAGTTTTGCACACAAATTGAGGTGAGGAAGAAACTACAGTTCTGAGGTAAGACAGCTCCTGTGCTCTTAACGCAAGCAGCGAGCAAACAGCAGGAATTTAAAATAAGATAACATTACGTTTTATATGGTAAGATTACTCGTGTGAGAGGAACCTCTGTGCTTCTAACCCGCGCTAACCCGTGAGTTAACTCGGTGTACCCACATACAGTACCATTATCACAGCGCGGTCCATTTGTCTGGGTAAATGTGACACGGAAGGGAAATATGAAACGTTTTATAACTGATACATCACATGATTTACAAACAACTGTCTGCATAGACACATGAGAAATGGACATACTACTGTCACCACCATGGATTATGTTGCCACTCGTTCATTTGCAGCAGTCTGATGGATTCTCTGGTCATATTTTCTGAAACATGTTCCCTGATGAAACGTTGAGCAGGCGGCAGATGTTTTAAAACATGGATATCACAGTGCTGTTATCTGATTCCTTCTGATGAATTAGAGCCGGGTCCCTCCAGTGCTCAAAGGGAGTCCACTCCACATAAATTATTACCAAATATAATTTCAGCTATTAGTCTTCTTTCCTGAACATCTGAACATGGAAAATGTAGAATTAGAAATTAATACCTCTGAATATCATGGCAGGTTTTTGAGAAAGGTGGATTCATTTTCATGTTCTCCTCGCTCTCTTTTTTTGTATTCCGCCTGAGTTTCTGACACATTTATGTGTTAAGTTGAGCTCAAGCAGTTCTATTACCATACAGATTATCCATTGTGAGCTTTGGCATACCGCAGAAAAGAATTAGCATTCAGTCGAGAGAAAGAAAATACAGAGGCAAAGAAAAATGAAATGAAACGGGGGATTATGTGTATCCTACTTTCCTCCTGTTTATGTCTCTAATCTTTTCTGGGGTCAATGTTTTATCTAAATTGATTTCTTCAAGCTAAATGCTCATGTTCCTGCTAGGCAAGATGGTTTTGTCTGCCTATCTGTGTGCTGTTAAACAGTTTCCTCCTTATCTACATAATAGCATACAGGACAGTACAAGGTGATGACTTCATACGGCATGGTACAACAACAGGAAGGGATCAACACAGACTTCTCTGACTTTTCTCCGATGGTCTATCATTTATATACACTGTGCTCTTGTCCGTGTAACCACAGATTTTAGCATCCACCAGTAACTGTTGTGTAATCAGACATAGACATAGACAAATGTATCCAAAGGCCTCAGCATGCTTCAGATGAGCTGTTATATGATGTGTTGTCTGACTATGTCACCACACCTGCAGGAATGGTGAGAGGCGTCCCACCATATCCCCGCCCTGGCAGCACTATGCTCCACAATCTCTGTCAAAGAATTTGGTGTTTTAATAGAATATTTGTGCCTCTTGAATTAACGCAATGAGGTGTTCAAAGGAGAATCATGACACGCACTTTTGACACTTTCTTTCCTTGAATGTTCAGACTGCAATTTTACTGTCTGGAGAAACAAGGAGAAGTTAACTGCCACTAAAACGACTGTAACTTTGACTGTAACTGACATCTCAAGTGAACACAGCTGAAACTCTATTTTAACTTGCTTCTCTTAAAATGCAAGCATGGTAGGCAGGAAGTATGGCCAGTATGGGCGGCAAGGTTTTAGCAAGACAAACGCTGTTGTGTGTAAATTCTGCCCTTTCACTTACTTTTCACCTTTAAGAAACGTTAACATGGACCTGCCATAAACACCTCGTATCTGCTTGGAATTGTTTTAATCGTACCACAGACAGGCCCATAGTGTTGTTGCTTGTGTCCACAGATATTTAGGTCAATATGTTATCCGAAGAGCTTTGCAATGCTGCCTTACTATCCCTAAAGCTGTATTCTTCAGTTTTAACCTGCACCTTCAGCCCACTTTGAAAGGAACAAATGCAACACTTGCCAAGTATTTCTCTGACCCAAATCTACTTTCCTGCCACCAGACTTTTCATTTTTCCTGTTGAGTTTGTAATACTATACTGGTAATACTGGACTCACCCATATTCTTTCTCTCCTCCCTTGTTTGACTGCTACCTCTCTTGGCCACCGTCTGCACAGTACCTTCTTGTTCCTCTCTCTTTCTCTCGCTCTCTGTGTCTGACCTTACAGAGGATAAGTCATGCGGGAGGATCCCATCTGAAAGTTCAGCCAAATGTTAGCAACAGAGGGAGGGATGTTCCCGAAGTGGAGCGCTCGCTCTCTCACTCTTTGTCAAACACCTCTTTCTCCCTCTGGCCTCGTCTTCCCTCCTCCTCATCTTCAGTTTACCATTTCTCCACTCCCAGTTGAACCTTTCTGTCTGATTTCTCGAGACTGGCGGCCAATAACAGTGGAGTAGTCAGATAGCATCGGATGCCGGAGGGAGTGGAGGCAGCTGAGCGGTTGTCTGGCAAACCCAAACACCTGTATTCTGTCATTCATTTGACTGTTATCCCTCACCCCTCCATCCCTCTTCCCTCTGCCTCCCTCTCCATCATTCACCACGCTCTGATCTTCCTGCCTGTCTGTCAGAAGGGATCTGCCAAGATTTCTGCAGCCTGGAGAGGTGTGTGCACACTGTGTGGATGTCTAGGTACTGTACGTGTGTGTGTGTGTGTGTGTGTGTGTGTGTGTGTGTGTGTGTGTGTGTGTGTGTGTGTGTGTGTGTGTGTGTGTGTGTGTGTGTGTGTGTGTGTGTGTGTGTGTGTGTGTGTGTGTGCTCTTTTTGATGAGAGAAGAGGGAGGTGATTTATAAGCTGAGAAAACGGGTGCCTCTTCAAAAGTTTGGCAGAATTTGAAAGAAATTGAGCCACGGGTCTGGAGAAAACATGTCATTGAGGCCTCTGTCACTTCTTTCTAATGTTTCTTCCTCCTCTTCTTTCGCTCATGTTTTTTTCTTATACTGTTTTAGAGGCAGCGATTTAGAGGGAACGGGAGAAATGAGAAGGGGACAGTTTATGTGACTTGAAAGGAAAACATAATGAGGTATGTGTGGAGATAGGGTGGAAATGATGGAGGCTGATATGAAAGTGACCAGTGTAATGTGGCCAAAAAAGTCTGTTTCGCTAGTTTACTACACCTACAAGTTTCACATTTCTGTGGCTGTTCGATGAATCTCCAGAATGGCAGCTTTTCCACAAATGTCAGCGAAGAGAACCAAAGTCCTGATGTCACTTCCAGGCTAGCTGCTGGTCCACAAACTTCTGCTCTTCTCAAGCAGCTACCAACAATGACATCACCCATTAGTTTGTTATCTGCTGTTCTGAAGCCTCGAGTTTGGCCTTTTGGTCGTTGCCATCTTGGTAATTTGGAGCCAGAAGTGAACATATTTGAACAAGCTTGGAGAGAATGAGCAGGGAATCTGACTCGATCTGATTGGGTACCTATGACACTATGCCTGCCCTTCTAATGCAGAGCCCTAACTGCACCACAGACCTGCCAATCAAACACAGTCCCCCATACATGCCGTTTGTTGAGGTCTAATATCGAATTAATGATGGAATTATTTTCATATGGACCACCAGAAAACTACTAAGAAGAATTGACTTTAGCCAAACACACCATCAGGACTTTTATTCCAAAAATGTATTGACTTAATATTTCATGACAGAAGTTGAACAGGAGACTTTAGAGCTGGAGCCTTTTTGACACCAAACCCAAGAGGCTCTCTGTGGTATTGTAGTTTAATGCATTCGGCATTGGCCTCACTTTTCAGATCTTGAAGCTACGTCCTCGTATGTGTACAGTCTCTCATGATTTTCAGTGGTCACTCTGAAAACATGAAATGCATTTCTAAAATGTTTCATACTCTATAATCATGTTGTTGTTTTTTTTTTTATATCAAAGGCCATTATTCAAATAATATATTTCAGGTTACATGAACAAACTACATTTATTTTGTCCTTTCATTCTTTCTTTTTTGTTCTTTTAGGGAAGTCTCACAGTATTCTGTGGAAATTCTTGTGATTTTCAGCCTCAAGAAACCTGCAGCAGTCAAACAGTCACTTGCTTTTCAATTTAATTTGCTTTTCAAATATATACTTGAGATTCATTTTGACCATGCAACATGCGAATTCAAGAAAATAAAAAACTGAAATAGATGAAATAATAAAATAAAGATGTTTCCACAAGAGGCATTTTATACATTTTCCTTTATGGTTCATGGTCAAGACCACCTGTACCCCCCCGGCAAATTCTTCCTTCATCCTTCATCAAACAATGACATATCCCAGTTAGACACCACAAAGCATCACTCCTGCTTTGACGGCAAAGATCGAAACAAACAGCCGAGAACAAGCGTCGTTGTTGGTGTTTGACAGTTAGCACAACAGGGCCGCTTGGGGATTTGGGCTCAGAGGCAGGGTGGAAAAATCTTTGGGACGTGCGCTGGAGGTGTTGGATGGTGTTCGCAATCAGACAGTGCTGTTTGGGGAGTGAGAGTGGGCGGCTGGAGTCATAGATATTAGACAGGCGAGTGTTATGTCTCTGGGGGGATTGAGATCTGACGAGGAGCGGGGTTGTAATCAGCTCTTTTCAGCGCAGATGAACAGCGCTGGTGATCTAAAGCTTGTTTAATTTTGGCAGTGAAGAATGGAAAGCTGTAGTCCAGAGGATCCACCTTCTACCAGTTTCCCTTTATCATCTTTTATGAGCCTCCTCAATTCTTACACAAAAAGTGGAATCCTGGCATATGAGATAAATAGCTCACTTTAACAAAATTCAGGATACGGTTTGACACATTTACAGATTTAAAAGGACGAAGGGATTTTGCAGTTAATGCAGGAATTGTATTTGAAGATTGAACACAATTGGTCCCTGATTTATTAAGAATCATTTCTCAGTTATAAAGGGTGAAATATCATTGGTGCAGACATTTGATGTTTTTAAATCATAAATGCTATCCAGTCATCATTTACACGTATCTAGTCTAAGATCTTTATGAAGAATGAAATGTGTTTTTTTTTCAAGCTTTACTTCTTTGGGCAGCACATTAGCTGCACACTGCTATTTCTGTTTTTTGTATTATTATTTTGACCCAGTGTGTTGTTCTTAGTTATGATTTTGTTAACCAATTAAACATAACTAATTGTGCCCAGTAAAATTATTTATGATTTTAAACAGAGTAAGACTTGATCTGACGCTGCAGAAAAGAAAACTTGATATGTTCCTGCTAGAAAGGATTTTTTTTTAATGCATCCCAACTGCAAAATGGTTCATCGAACACTACAAGGTGTGCGTAGAATGTCTTTCTTGACACTTCATTCAAGTGTAGTATTTTCAAAGCATTGACACCAAACCTGATGCAGTTCAAAACTGAATGCCATGTTTGTGTGCTTGTATTGCTTTGTGTAAACTGGTGTGGCAGCTATAAACAAAGGAGCAAGACTGAGTGTGTCTGAAAATGTGTGTTTGGTCCAAGCTACAAACAAACTGTGACATCAACCACTGGATTGTGAAGGGTAGCCCCTTCTGAAGCCTTGAGTTCAGCATTTCATACGTTGCCATGTTACTATTTTGGAGCCAGAAGTTGCCATACTTGGACGAGTTGAGGAGGAGCAAGAAGTGGATCTGACTTGATCTGATTGGGAACCTGAGGACGCCACCTCCCGACCACCTGTAGCGGAAACCTGACTGCACTACAGGCCTGTCAATCAAACAGCAAAAAGTGACTCCGTAGGCTGTTTCTGTATGGCAGCAAAGTAGGAAGTGAGGTGACGTAGTTGCAGAGTTACAGTCCACGGAGGAGAAAGGTCAGGGTAAATGTGTCGCCAAACATTTGCTCTAGCACTGTTTTCTGTTTCAAATTGAACGTCACTATTTATTTTAACCATGACCTCTACCAAACTGTAACTTGACATGACAAACTTTTCGTGCCTAACCCAACCAAATGCAGCGGAAAAAAAGATGTCTATCCTGTGTTATCTGCCACTGGTAGGGGACTTATTAAGAAAACACTCCCATTGGTCAAATATCCAGCAGCATGGCGCAAGGAACCCATTTGGTCATTCAGGGGGAGGCCTTTGTGATAATATACGGTCATTTTAGCATGATTTCTAGGCTAACATACAGTTAAAAAAAATACTTTAAAGGCTATACCATCGTTAATGTGTATCTATTTATACAATACAATCATGTGCACATGTAACCTTGGTAACAGTTTTACACATTAAAAAATAAGTGTGGAGATTTTAGGTGCAAAGGAGTTAAAACATATATTAACTTAAAACACTGTGCTTTGTCTTACTACAATTTAACAGTCTCTGAATAAAATAAGTGAAAAGTAGTGTTCCCACAGAACTGTGTCCCAAAATGTGTCTTATCTTTTTCTCTCTTCTGCCTTTGTCAATACACCTACTTGACATGTGAGCTCCATATGTTATCTTAATAATTACTCATCTGATATGTCTGTGTGGGTCGTTTGTCACACTATAATTTGATTTACCCAGACGGGTCCACTGATGATGCAACACAACTCTCCATTTGAGATAGCAATCAGTCCATACAATATAACCTCATTCATCATGGTCTTGTAATGTTTAGAAAAAGCCAATTGAAACATGAACTGGACCTTAACAAAACAATGTATTTGTTTTCCCTTCATACTAAAACTGTAGTTGTGAGTTTCTGTTACTACATAGTTTTGATAATGAGTGGATGAAGAAATTCAGGCCACATTAAAATGTCATCCTAACATTTCACTTTTTGTACATATAAAAATGCTTGTATAACGTGGTTTTCAATAGGAAATACTGTAAAGCTAGAATTTAAATAGCATTAAAAAGAAGGCTAATATTGTTTTTTTTATCACCTGCTTAGGTCATTATTAGGTCACGCGTCATCATTTTATCAATTTCTATACAACAATTCAGGGAACATTTAGAATACCAGTGCAGAGTGAAGAGCATGCAGTTCAGTTTAGCATGTCCAAGTGTGTCTGAGCGTTCATATACTAAATCATCATCCTTGGGCTGTTAAATGTAAAAATGCAGATGGTGCACTTTCAGTGAGGTTTTTTTGGTCTAATTTCCCCACTGACCACTGTGGTAAAATTAGACCAGAGAAACTCAACAAAAGTGGACCATCTGTAGTCTCAAATACAGTGGAACAGGGTGATGAGTCCTTTTTCAGTTGAAAGCTCCCGATCTGGATTGACAAGAAAAATATGCCACCTATATTTAGCAACACATTTTGTGTATCCCAGGATGTGATAAACTTAATATGTATCATTCTTATTACAATTAAGTTTATGATTTTTACAGTGAGTTACATTCATTTTTAAAGGAATGCTACTGCTGTTTTAGACAGCACAGTACAAATAACAACAATAAAGACAGTTAAAACAGACCAAACAAAGTAACCTATTGTCACGCTAAAAGCACAAAAATCAAGAACAAAAATATAACATCAATAATCTGGGTGCAAGCAGTAGAAGATAAGAAGCACACCAAAGTGAAGCACATTGGCATACATTGCAACATTGTTGACCAGTTGTACTTGTCCACAAGTGGATTCAATCTATGTACTTAAACTACGATGTAATTTAAATAGTACATGGTAGTTTATTCAAAATCAATATCATACGAATTCATAAAGTATTCACTTTGTGCACACTCCATGGTGTTATCGATTGAATTTGAAATGGGCAAAATCACCCTTTTTTGCCCATCAAGCTGCAGAGTTTAACAAAACAAAGATCCGAAAACGGCAATCTCTCAATTCAAAGAGTTATTTCTGTGGTCAGGTGCATGCCGTTTGCTTTAATTATCTTAATGATGTGCCACAAACTGAGTTTCCACCTTTGACTTATGGCATTTATCCAACAGAGTTTAAAAGGGTACAGGCTTGCACATACATACAGTTCTCACTGTGTCTGCAGGAAAAGCAAATGTGGAAGTAAAATTCAAGTACAAGAAAGAGCTGCGAGTCAATCATGGTATTGAACCAGGGATTTGCTGACAGCACCATCACTTACAGGGCATGCACCCAAACCCCTTGACTATCTTGTCACTCCACAAGAATGAGTGAGAGAAAGAAAGATACATCTCTCAAAGTCTAAACCTTGTCATTAACACAAGCTGAGTAGTAGTCATTGTTTGGGGTAGATTAACTTTCCAGATTTGTGGAGTTATACATGTTAAGTGATTTTGCATATTTCAACAAGTACAGCTGGGGTGGAGGCCTTTCTTTTAATTGCCCATAGATAATTGGTGGATGGAGTTTGGGGAAGTTTGGGGAAATACAAAATGTGTTTGCAGTACAAATTACAGGAAGATATTGAATATCACTGGGAACTCACTGTTTTACCAAACAGAACCCCTTTGAAAACATCTGATATTTAGTATCCAAAGAACGTCTGGATGGAACAAATCAGCGTTGCAGATACGACGGTATAAATAAGATGTATTACTGTGCATGTACAGTGGTTGTGTACCTTCTAAATTCAGCTATCCATAGCTCATTAAGTAGAATTTTGCACCAGGCAGGCTTATTGTGAGAAATCATTACTTTCTTCCAGGTTCCATCCCCTTACTAAACAACACACACACCTACACTTCTACACAGAACCCCGAAATGGGCCTCAGTGCTTCCCATTTCCGCAACTCTGACTGAACTCACGAGAGGAGGTACTCTCTGAGTCTTGCTCTCTCATACATACACACACACGCGCGCACACACACACACACACACACACACACACACACACACACACACACACATACTGACAGAAAAACAGATGGAACAGAAAAATATGGCAACTCTTAAAATTAACCACTTTCCAAATAAAACAATGTTGACTTGAAACCAGCACTTTGAGCACAGCCACTGCTGAGAACACTGAAATCCTGGAGTGTAAATGAAGAAGATGAATGGCATACAGTGCTGTCACTGTCATGGTAGCCTTCCCACAAACCCCCCACCTCACACAGTGTGTTTTATTACAATCAGTACCCATGTCTGCTTGCGCTGGGGAAAATGTGCAAGAAATAATGATCTGGATGGTCTTGGGGGTCTGGATTGAAGTGTTCCTATAAGAATTCTACTGGTGTAAGCAATTTATTTCTTAACACATAGTTCATATTGTTTAAGACACCCCATATATCTGCCAAGTGTGATGCGAAATATGGCTTTAATACAGCATCGTGCACACCAGGGGACAAGGAAATATTTCTACCCCCACCCTTAACCACCATCCAAAACTCAGGAGCAGCTAAGCTTTAAGAGAAAAACCGTAATAAATGACCTTGTGTTTGTGTATGCTCCTGATAAATTTAGTAGTACTTAATATGAAGTCAATTACAGTATAAAGCATAACAGGCATGTCAAATATCACAACTTTGCAAGACCAGTTACAACTCTCATTTTAGAAAAATGAACCATGTATGCATGTTTGCATTAAATCTGATTTAATCTGAATATAATAGGCTTTTGATTCTGATGTGGAGGAGAGGAGTCTCAGCCAACTAATTCTCACCATTGGAAATATCACACTGGTGTGTGTGAGTGGTGTCTGTGAATAAATGCCAAAGAACAAATCAGACTCCTCCGGACACTGGCCACATTCCCCAACTTCCCAGCATGCAACATGAACGTGTGAGCTCGGCAGCAGAAACAATACTCTGTCACCATTAATCACATGTTGCGTGTGAAATGTGTTTACTGTTTCCTGCTGAGCAGGGAAGTTGAGGTCAAAACTAGCTGATTGCAAACAATATTTACATGGGACATGGAGAAGGCGATAGAGATGTTAACAATGGTTTCCACTTGTGTTTGTTCCTGTGATTTCATATTACAAACATTCAGCAAAAAGATTTGACTTGTCCATGTTTTTAATTTACAGATTTTTCTTCATGTCTCCATATTTCCTGCTGTAGACTATGATGCACAGTTGCATGAATTTGAGTACATTTCTGTAATAAAATCCATCAATAAAAACATTTGTACAGTCATGACGAAACGTATTCGTGTTTTAGTCTCTTACATCAAAACTGGCCCAACAAGAATCTGAATTATACTGGATGTACAGGCATTCAAAAAAATGATTTAAGGAGCAAGGTATTATATACCTTGCTTCACGGAAAAACAGACACTGTGGATGAGTTCGCTATGTATGCAAACTGAGTATAACCGCTGATTCTTACATCACAAATAGTTGACAATGTTAGATAAACAACACGTTAATAACTGAGACTTTGTTTTTTTCCTTAACACCAGACAACCGTTAGCTACTTGTGCAACTACTCATTTCAGCTTTTGAGTGTTGGCAGAGGCTGGGGCCCGCTGCCATATGTTTAAAACCTGTAGCATGGGCGTGGCTTGGTTCTGTAACAAGAGATATGGTCAGTTTATGTCAAGGGGTCATGGTGCTGTTCTCAGTCTCAGGGATAGGTTGTTGGTAGGCTGCCTATTTACGATGCAACAGCATCATTTTCTGCTTTAGGACTGTTCCAGTGTCTAGAATTAAAATTCTACCAAAGACTGAGGCCTCAGTTTTTAAGGTTGCATCAGGTGTGTCTTTGTTGTTCTACAATCCAATGTGCAAGTACAACAGCGGGACATTTTCAATGATGCACACCTAAAATATCCTTTTAAACACCCAACACAGAAGCACCCGTCCTACCAAGGACACATCCTTAAGATTGAGAAACACGGGATGGGATCTCATCCTTGAATAGGGGCGTGGCCTGTAGTTATAACATCTGACAACAAGGGTGCATCGTCTCAAGTGGTGCATGCTGTTGTACTATGAGTGTGAACTGTTTCTGAAATAAGGGGCACCGTCAGTTAGTGTTACAGGGCCATGTTCTGGAATTCCCTCCAGAGGCCTGTAGTATGAATTAGGTCTTCTGGTAAGCAAAGTAACTTCAAGTGTAACTCCGGGTTTTCACCATTATGATGGTGGTTCACTTCAAACTGTGATACATCACCATGCTAACTTATACTGCATGGCAAAATAAAAGAATAAGGCTAACTTGGTCATACACACCATAACAATACATCAAAGCAACACCTTTATAAGTATGCTTTCTAGCCAGATTTATTTGTTGTTGATCTAATGTCTTCTAATGGCACACAATAAACAAAAAAAACAGAAAAAAGTAGACATTTTTACATAACAGAAAAAGGTTTAGTGATGTCATTGTACCTGCCATCATTTACCTGATGTTTTCCCTGACTGTGACAAACAGCATTGAGTCTGGTGTAGGTTTCTAACTGACAACATACCATAGTTTAACATGCAGGCTACTGTCCCATTGATTAAAATGTGCTTGTTACATCATGGAAGCTACATCTGTTTACAGGCACAAGTCCGACGCTAACGCTAGCAAACCCCAGCAAGAAAACACAGATGAGATCATGCAGATCCATCCAGTCGGTCAATGTGAGCCTGTGAGCTTGAGCTCAGGGAAAAGAAAACCTGGCGATACAAACAACACACACACAATGGTAGATCTCTGCCAAGGCAGTAATGTCGCAAAAAACAAATGTAAACAAAACAACAAATGAAGAGGCCCGGATTCACAGATCTCTCCACATTCAAAATCTCAATGCAATTGCAAATCTGAAAACAGAATTAGAGATTATTTTACACATTTACAAATCTGGTTTCACACAGAGAGATGGTTACACAACTCTTACACTCATTTGCAAATAATTCTGCTATAATAACAGTTATATTCTTTGTCCTGTGATTCAAAACTGACCATACCGCTCTGTAATCAGTGGTCTGAACCACTACTATGTAACCGTTACGACTAGTTTAACTGTTCGAACCGTTATTGTGAGGACATGTGGTTTTAAAGACGTGTGTGTGTGTGTGTGTGTGTGTGTGTGTGTGTGTGTGTGTGTGTGTGTGTGTGTGTGTGTGTGTGTGTGTGTGTGTGTGTGTGTGTGTGTGTGTGTGTGTGTGTGTGTGTGTGTGTGTGTGTGTGTGTGTGTGTGTGTGTGTGTGTGTGTGTGTGTGGGTAAGAGAGAGAGAATCGCGGTCAGCCTGAGTCTCTGGGCTGAGTCAATGGTGAACCTGTGAACCCTGCTGTGGCTTCCAAGATGAGCATCTCTCCTGAGACCGGCAATAGAGAGCCACTAGATTGATTTGTGTAAGAGTGTGTGAGTGCATCTGGAAGGAGGGTAGAGGGATGGAGGTGCTGGTGGCTCGCACAATCTGACAGCCACAAACAATGTAGTTATTCTGTGTCCATATTAATGTTAATTTTAAAGAATTAAGTTTTCGAACATGCCCTCCATGTACTCTGCTATTTTCACTGCCACCCACTCTTTCTCCCCTCCTTCAGTGATTTGGGGAGAATTACACCCTTTTCTGTTTTTTTACTTTTGTGTTTTATTCTCTTTGTAAAGACGGAAGTTCTGTAGCAGACGCCTGGGGGGGTCGTAGCAGGAAGAGAAAGAGGTGAGGGATGAGAAAGTAGAAAACGGGGGTTAGGATGGGTAGAAGGCGGGTGAAAACTGGGGGGAGGGCAGTGTAAACAGACAGTAATTAAGAGCAGAATATTCCCTATCATTGCAGTTTTTATCCCGCAAAGGGCTGCTTCAGAAGCTTTTTTTTTTTTTTTGTCTCTACACCTAATGCTAATTTTCCCACACGTCAGCCACTCTCCTCTGCCACTGTAAAGCACTGGAGAGTCACTCTGTGTGTTTGTGTGTGTGTCTGGTTCCATGTGTGTTGCTGAGGCCTTGGGCATCTTTAACGCCAATTAAGAAAAGGGGCAGAGAAACCAAACCCGAGCTGAACGAGCAAGCGCTGACGGGGAGGAACTGGAGAAACAGCAAGAGAAGGAGGGACAAATCTGCATACATTATGTGGGTTACATTGTTATTATTGGGTATACATCTTACCAGAGAAGTCATTCCAATGTTGTGTCGAAGAATTTCATTAAACCATTTTCGTCTGTCAAACTTCCAACGTAATTTTTAAAACATTTTGTTGAATTGTCGTGCGGTTTGTGGGATGGAGTTTTTCTTTGGTTATTCTACTGTAAGAATTATTTTTTAATGCCTGAAAAAAAGTTGACCTGTTGTTCATTTGAGGCTTTTAGAGTCTCTGAGATTAATATAATTCTGTCAAAGCTTATGATAAGTTATTTTCTTTTTTTGCATTTTTACAGCTGTTTTATTCAATTAACAAATGCAAATCAGAAGGGGCGAGAAATATGTTAAATTAAATAATTTCTAAGAAAGCACACTTACAACCAGAACAACTATAGTTGTAAACATCCATTGCAGTAGTTTGATATGCATGATTTATTACTAACAGGGCTTATCTTTTTGACATTTCAGGTCTTGTGGCTGTAAGGATCCAGTGGCTTGCACAATAAATGAAAAGGTTGCCGGTTCAATTCCCAGGTTCCTCCTGTCCACGTGGGGAAGTGTCCTCGGGTTGAATCCCACTGAACTGCACTCCAAGCTGCTCTCAACAGCAAGTGAGTACCTTACACGTTCACCCGGTGTGTATGTGTGAAAATATAGGGTGGTTTGAGACTGCTAAGACAGTTAGGCGCTATATAAATGCAGACCATTTACCGTTCACTTTTTGATCTGCGTTTTACCTGCAAATTAATTCCATAAATCTGAAAACAAAACAATGGGAAAAAGAGTTCCTCTTTAATTGACAGATGCCACCAGGACAAGGGCTTTGTAAGCAGAAACGACTTTGTTTTTAGAAGAGACAAGCTAAAAAGTTTGAAAACAACTTTCTAACGTAATCTGGCTCAGTCATTTGTTTGCTAACTGACTGTCTGACTGCTCTGTCGTTCTGTTCCTAAATCTCAACACTTAATGTAATCAGAGTAGTTTTATCAACAGAAACAATGAGCAAATGACCCCCATCTTCAACCCTGTGTCAATAGTTATGAAGTCCCATTTATTCTTCCCATAGACAATGTTGCATGACTCACAGTTGGAGCAGTCTGTGTTTTTTATGGATTGGCATCAAACTCTTCCAGTTCAATCATCACTCATAGTGACTAACAACTGCATTAAAATAAAAGCTTCTCAAAAGGTACAAGCTCATGTTCATAACACTTCCACGAGGATTCTGAGATGTTGTCAAAGTAACAAAAAAAAACCACAAAAAAAGAGAGAAAAAGACAAATTTACCATTATAATGTGCATATCTGAATTTTAGGTGCAACGTCACAGGGGTTTTCTCTTGAAATCAACCTGAATCCTTAAGCTGATGTTCCTGCCAACACAAACTTGTAATAATGAGGTACATTTCCCAGCTCAATAGTCTTGTACTATTCCACACAAAACAGTATCCGTTCTATCTTTATTGCAGCAGAGAGGGCTGGTACTTGAACAATTGTGTAGTAGTTGCCATGGCTTTAAAAAAAAAAAAAAAAAAAAAAAAGGGGGCAGGGCTGTAATCAGCTTACTGCAGGTTCCCAGGCCCCACTCATTTGTGTCAGCCGCCCAGTAATTCTGGTTGTAATATATGTGTTCAGCCTCGTGAGTGATGGCAGCATGGAATAAAGAGGATGGGATTCAGAGAGAGAGAAGAGAATTGCAGGCTGATTTGTGATGCTCAGGCCCACTGCTTGCATTTCTAATATAATCCTGCTACACTTATTTGTCCATCTGATGTAAGCATCAGAGTAGGAAGGCGGAGGAGTGGAGTTGGATGGACAGGAGTGGGGAATGAGAGGAAGGAGGAAACAAGATGCAAGAAAGGAGAAGGGAGAGTGACACGTTTGCTGCAGCTTCCTCCCGTGACTCCCCCCACGTCTCTGTTAGCCTGGCTCTGCCAGACTATAACTCACAGCTTGTTCTTCACTGTAATTATCGGCTGGATACGCTGTTCGTATTAGCGTTCGCTCAGCCACTCTGAACGGTGGACCAATCAGCGACCAGTGTTGGTGGTTAAGTGCGTTTGTTCAACCCCTCCTTCACTGTGATTGGACGGCTGGTGACAGTGATGAATGCAACGTTAACAGTTTTCAAATCTGACTGAAAAAAAACACTGAACGTTTAGCAGATTCACGCTGCTGGCGTTCATTAAAAACGATATTAAAAAAAGCGCTGTTAAGAAAAAAATACTTTGGCGGTAGTTGCTGATTGTTGGCCTGCTTCGGTGCAAGCTGATGGCTTAAAATTGACCCCAAGTCTATCCCCAGTAGGATGGAGCGAATGCGAACGATTCCCTATGGAGCGTGGTCAGACCAACATACTCACACTGTGAATACGTCAGGCTACTTCCCAGGAACCTGTTATCCCAGAAGATTCCTATGCGCGTGTGTGTGTGTGTGTGTGTGTGTGTGTGTGTGTGTGTGTGTGTGTGTGTGTGTGTGTGTGTGTGTGTGTGTGTGTGTGTGTGTGTGTGTGTGTGTGTGTGTGTGTGTGTGTGTATGTGTGTTTGTGTGTGAGTGCCTGAGCAGAAGCAGATGTGTTGGGGCCAGAGCAGAGCCACACCAGCTGCCATATCCATAATCAAACCCTGTTCAAGGTCCCACCTCTGCCACAACCAAGCTGCCAGATCGTAATCGCTGACCATTCAGTTCACTACACTCTGGCCTTTGTTATTTAAGCTCTTGCCTTTGATCACCTGTTGTTCTGCACCTTACCATATGTTCCTCTTCTGTCTGTTCTGTCCCCACACTACAGTTCCTTGTCTCATCTCTCTGGTGTCCCTCCATGTCCTGCTGGGATTTTTGTTTACTTGAAAGTGAGCTGTTAAAAACAATATGCCCATTTAAACCTCTATTAATAGTGAATTGAAGCAAGCAGTAAGCAGCTTTGGGATATTATCACCTAAAAAAATGGAAACAGTGAACGCAGTAGCATTCAGTTCCTTATTTACACCAACTGTTCAGTGGACATGGAGTCATAGAATACCAACACGTCTTCATACTGGAACAGCAGAAAACTCACAAAATTACATCAGTGTTTTCAGCGCCCTCTATAGGACCAACACCCTCATACCTAAAAGACAAAATTGGTCACTTCCCAAGTCATCATACAATACAATATGTGACCATTGGAGACTACCAGCCACAGTCACGGTAACCATAAGAAACATGTGGTCACAGTTTGGTTAGATTTGGGATCTGCATGTTAGTAATTTAACTTACATTACATATGTGATGTAAGTTCTGTGTTTGATGCATCCACCCTGACCTCCACCCTTCGCTGCCTTTCTATTACATCGCCTGACTCCATTGCTCCCGTCATTATGGCCACTAAAGGTAGCAATAACGGTAAATATAATGGGTTGTATTAAGCTTCTTGCATAGACAACCTATTTTACAAGGCCGTGTTTTAAGGGAGAAATGCAATGCAATGGCTCTGACTGCACTGCAGTGATTAGCATTGTCATCTCACAGCAAGAATGTTGTGTATTGATCATTGTGGTCCTTCCTGTGTGGAGTTTGCATGTTCTCCCAATGATTGTATGGGTTTGTGAAGTTATCCAGGGATCAGAAGCCTTATAAGTTCTTCAGACTGTGCCATGCAGTGCTGTCAACAAACTATGTAAACCAAGGGTTACATTTGCATAGATCATAAATGGTTCACTAATATTTATCAAGTTTTAGAAAGGTTTGAAGACTAAAACTGTAAACAGAAAGACCCCAAAACAAATTGAGGATAAGAGTTTAAAGGATGCGGATATTAACTGGGCAAGGGCTGTTCAATCCTGAGCTAGCGTTTTGGAGCTTGACCCAGAGGGACTACTTGTGTCTGCTACTTCAATTGCATTATTTTCTTTTTTGAATTTGTCTTACGTGCCTCTACTTCATGGAAGTCCAAATTTTGATTGCTTGAGATGCCTCTTTTAAGCGGGTCAAAATGTTCAAAGTGATACTTAGCTGGTGGTAAACCCATGCCTGAGAAAAAAAATCTAGAGAATGTCGTTTTTGACTTCACTATCAAATAATGAAAATAATTACTGCATCATCTTGTACTGGAAGCTTTGTTAAATTGTGAAGCATTTTTCATGGAAAAATTGTACATTAATTTGCCTTCATTCTTTACATTTAGGAGGAAGACAGATGAGGAATAATAAAATCCTGAACCTCATCAGTTCATATTACATCTTTTTTTTTTCCTTTCCTCAGAAATTTGCCCTACAGTCTTTAAAAAGCAGCGGCATTGTAAGACAGAGATGAGTGTTGCAGGATCTTGGCATTCCATGCCAGGTTTTCTCTCTGTAATTGTTTGTAACGTCATGCATGATTTTGAAAAGGTTAGTGGGCTCTCACTTTCTGTGTGTGTGTGTGTGTGTGTGTGTGTGTGTGTGTGTGTGTGTGTGTGTGTGTGTGTGTGTGTGTGTGTGTGTGCGCGCGCGTGCGTGTGTGTGTGTGTGTGTGTGTGTGTGTGTGTGTGTGTGTGTGTGTGTGTGTGTGTGTGTGTGTGTGTGTGTGTGTGTGTGTGTGTGTTTTGATAGCTTGGCTGCAGGATACAGTCTTAGTGTGTCTTGCTCTTGTCAGTGTAAGAACAGATGCTGGCGGCAAGGCCTTGGGCTGCCCTCAGGGCTTCATACACTCTGGAGATACATACACCTTACATGCAACCATGTCTGCACGCCAACACACACAGTCAAGCAAACTGAAATTTAGTTGATGCCTGTATTTACATAGGACCTTCTGATCAATGTCATGTCGGGTAATGCCAATTCTTTAAGACAGACACACACCTCCGTACGCCTATTGTACAGACTCACACCTTCCTGCCTTCCCTCTTCACTGTTTTCCATCTTAAGGAAGCAGTTAACCTGGTGGAGGATAAATGCAGCTGAAGTGTGGAAAGGTAGCTGTTAGCTCTACCTAAACACTTATTACCTGACGTTGTAGGTTCAATCTAATTACCTGATGGAGTTGCCTACATGGATTTCTTCTCTGTCTGTCAGTGCACTCAGAGCAAGCCAGTCATTATCACAGCCAGACTGGCTTTAGCTGGAGGTTGTGTTTTACTTTCAACACCCCAAGGTGTCATTATGGCTGTCAAAGAGAGTCAAGTGGGTGACACACATGCATATAGTCTATGCACACACATTCTCAAAAGCACCAGGCCTATGAACATCAAGCCAAGTCAGACACAGATCTCATTGTGTACCTTTAGAAAGTTAGTAACCTGAAGCAGTTATTTATTGATAGACAGCATTTCCATCCTTTCTGTTTCTCTCCTAGCAAAAGTAATTTGATAAAAAAAAAAAAAGAGCAGACAGAAATATTACAGAAGAATCTTTACAAGCATAATTTCATCATTTCTAAAAGTCAATTGTCTGGCCACTTAAAGCGATTCTCCAAAAGCAGTAGAAGTGTGGCCGCAACACTCTAAATGAAGACTGCATGAACACCGTATGAGCTCACTACTGTGTGGAGAATCAGTTTCCACTAAATCCTCATATCAGAAGATTGAAATGAGAGCGTCAGCTGCGGGTTTTCCGAACTGGGACCATGTAGAACTGCTACAGTATTTATGTAATTAGTGCTGTAGCAAGAAACAAAATCAACCATGGACAATGTGACAATATGAGCAGAGATTCAAGATTTTACTGACTTTTGTAATTTACAGAAACATTGTAGGTTCCTGCATATTAGCTCTACAATAGGAAATGAGGATACACACTTAATTATGATTATTAGTATTTTACTAAATGTTGACAGGATTTGAGATCAAAATAAATTTCATGGGAATCCTGGTGGCATTATTGTGTCAAAGAAATCAACAGACAACCAACACATAAGGAAGCAAGAGCAGTTTAAAAGTATTGCCGTGGAGTTGTACATACAAAACAACTGCACATCAATGTTTAAAATACCCAATTGTTTTTTGTTTTTTTTAAATCGTCCACATCGTCCATGGATTTTGTAACTCTTGTCTACCGAGAGCAAGTCACACTACTGCACATGAGTTCAGGATAAACACGGCAGACCCCAATGACATTTTCATTGACAATTGCTCATTATGGTACATTTTATCATCCTCCCGCCAGTCAGTGCAGTGCATTCTAGACTACGTGGTATTTGATAAGGACTCTCTCCCTTGTTGAAATGACTCACTGGTGTGCGGATCTCTTTCCAGTGGTGGATGAGATAAGATGGTGTTTGCTGCAGCTTTCTGGTCAAGTGGTGTGAGAACAGAAGCAGCAGCCAGTGGCTTTGAGGTTGTTCTTCCTCATTACCAACCTTGTAATGTGTCTTCTTTACCCATACACTACATACGCAACACACACACACACGCCCAGTCATAAGAAAGGGATTCTTTTGTTCGGACTGGTAGTCAATAGCTCTGTAGTGAGCTCAAATTGCTAATATTTTGCACGTAAAAGCCCACTGAGCTATTATTTTGAGGGAACCTCTGTTTTGCAATGTGTGAGGAAGAAGAAATAAGAAAAGAGGGACAGGAGTGGAAACAGGAGGAAGACCGGAAGGAAAAAAAAAAGGGAGAGGAGGTAGAAAGGTGAGGTGATGGGAGGAATGATGGAAGTGTACGGCAGAGGCATATGTCACATCCTATCAGGCGACAGGACGGGTGAGAGATACAGTATTGCCTCTGCTGTGTTAGGAAATTGTAAACTCACACAGACACACACACACACACACACACACCCATAGAGCAGGCCCAGCCAAGCTTATCTGGCTCTCCACGGCTGCGCGGCCTCCATGCAGAGCAGCCGTAGCTGTCGGCAGAGGCCCGGATCATTTTGGACAGTATCATTAAATGCCATGTCATTACCCGTTATGGAGTAGTGCTCTCACTCCCTGCTTCTCCCCTGGGATGGTGAAGCCCATCTGATAGGTATGGAGAAGTGTGTGTTTGCATGCATGTCAGTGCATGTCTGCATTACCGTATGTGTTTGTGCCTCGCGAAAGGGTTTGATGGAGGCAGGCACAGACAGAGGCGGAGGGTACGGTGTTGGCTGCGGAAATGGGATGGACGGGGTTGAGAGATGGAATTGGCATTAAATTTCAGACGCAGACCGAGGATTGACTTTGACTGGAGCACAAGGGGGCTGTTAGCTTATCTTTAAGGCCGTGTTTGTCACAGCGCTGAGGGCAGCTTCGCTAGACAGGCCAGGAAAGAGGGAGGGAGAGGCGAGCCGAGCGTGGGCTGAACGATATGGATAGGTGAAGGCTCCCGGTGGGACTCGCTGCCTGAGCCGGCGAGCTGCACTGGGGAAGGAGTGGAGGAGAGCGGCTAAATTGAAGGTTTATTTATCCAATTCGCTGTCAAGGTCGGCTTGTCGGTGAGCTGTCCTGTGTGTGTTCACAAAATGCCAAAATTCGATGAATTGTTTAAAAAAAGAGGGAGAGAGCAGGCATCGAGAAGGGGGGGGGGAATCAATGACCTTTGGTTGCGTCAAGCTTCAAGCTGCCAGTAGCTCTTAAGGCTGTCCTTACCGGCCATTATGGTTGCCTTTTAAAAACAAGGGAGGGAAGAGGGGAGCTGTCGAGCGAGAGGACTCCAACATTGACACAAACACACACACACAAAGACCACGATTCACACACACACATTACCTGCATGTACAAGCTAAAGAATAATTCGACCACATTGTTATTTAACTGTTCTATTGCCTCACAGCAGTCACATGAAACTTGGGCATTCTTTGTATTTGCAGCACTCGACAGACTGCTTCTGTGGGTATACATGATGTAATGTAAGAAGGACATCTACTTACCTTTTAGCTCATTTTACATGATTGGACAGCACAGCAGCTCCAGATGTAAACCCTCGCGCTGTTCATCACTGATGATCGTTTTATCCTTTTACATCTCAGTGAATACGATTGGGAAGCATGAAACAGTGAGGCTGATGGGCCATCCTGGTTCAGCATGACTACTCCCAGAAATGCAGGTTGAATAGGAAAAAAGGGCTTTTGATGTAGAGCATTAATCAGTTTGGCTTCAGCTTGAGTTGCTACTGCTGCTGTCGCTGCTGCAGTGTAACAGTGCTATCCTTTAGAGGGACCCCCTCGTCAAAGTTTTGGAAGGCCTCTGTCAACGTGAAAAGAACATGACCTTTAAGATCGTATCACCATGTTTGCTGGTGCATACACAGCCAAGGAAAGGGTTCAGTGGCCCATCAGAAAAAAAGAGCAAAAAATATGAGAAAAGACACAGAAAGAAAAGAAAATTGCAATTCACTCAGAGGGCTGTTTGTTTGAAAGAGCAGTTTGCTGACACTCAAGACTGAGCAGCTTTAATGCCATAGAGGGAAGGAGGAAATAAAGATGAAAATGTCTTTTGTGCACAGAATGATTTGTTTCCTTGCTTGTTTAAAAAAAATAAAATTGTAATCATTGATATCTAATTCGGTGGAAGTCATAATGAAGCTCAATCTGTGCCAAGACTACCTTGCAGGCAATGAAGAAATAGATGAACTTAGGTGAAATGTGAATTCATACTTTCCCTGGTTGACCCCAAACTGTATCATCGAACCAGAAATCTGAATCAGATTTTTAAAGTCAGATGTGCTTATCTAGCCATAGCGGGATTCTTTGAGAGCTCCATCTTCTACGTTTGCTCAGTGCATGTGTCTATGTGTGCGTGTGTGTGTGTTTATTGAGTGTTATGAAGAACTGATAGTGATGTGATGGTGGTCATCAGTCACCTCCTACAACCTGTCTTTGAGTCTGTGGACTGGCTGCTCACTGTCTGCTCTGTTACACACAAATACATACAGAGACACGCTGACACATTTACCAAATCTGACACCAACATCTGCAATGGTCCAATTTTCCTGAAACTCCATTTAAATTATGTGTTTCCTTTTCATACACAGCTGTGTGATAATGTTTGGCTTCATTATGTAAAAGCAGTATTAGTTGAAGTTTTTTGTGGTAAAACTATTAGCATAAAGAAGCAATGAGAGTGAGCCAAAACAACAACAAACAAATACACTAAAATGCATTAAAGAGGAGCAAGCGAAGTTAAGAGTGATTATTTAATGCGGGTTTGTCAAAAGAAGACCGTAACATGGCTACCCAAAAAACCTCTTTGAATTCACTCTAAATACAAAAATATATAAATAACTTTGATATTTTACATTTTAAATGTGGAGGAGGAATATGGTATTTTGATCATCAGTTCGCTTGTGACTTACAATGATTATTATAAAAACTGACTTATGATTAGCTTTATAGATTTTTTTTTCTTTCCACTTGATGGAAATACAACAAGCTAAAAACCCTGCATACCACTTGGGAATTGTTGGAGTGAATGAACTTGCAAGCATTTGCCAACACAGAATAATAACTTGGAGTTAACTTGTATCCAGCTGGATACATAATGTAAAATTCCTAATATTCATTTTAGCTGCTTTAGCTCCTGAGCTGGTGCAAATTGTATATGATCAGTGCAACTTTAAACTTCTTCTGGTCTTGAAGTGCTGCAGTTTTTCACAGTGTAAATTCTGAAAGAAGGTTTCTTTTCAGAGGAGCAGTTTTATATTCATGACCTCCTGACACAACTTTGTAATGCTTTGTTGTAAATCATGGTGCATTTCATGTTCGTGGAATGAGCCTAATTCCAAATCCCTGTTTCCATAATGTAAGAGCAGCTGTACACAGACCAGCAAAGACACATTGAGTCAAACTGTGTGCAGTTTGTATCCCCTCAGCAGCAAAGATTAAGCTGCATTAACACGTTATTCCTATGGTCTCAGCGGTACATGGGCTGATTACTTAAAGTGCAAAGCTAGTTTCTTTTCAATTTTTTTCACAAAGACACAAGTCTCTGGATGTAATGGTCCTTTTTTTCTCTTGAGCTGCATGCATTTCCCTCAAGCATACTGTGGTACCTAATTACCATTTCTATTTTCCCTCGGCATTCTCTCTTTTTCTCTGTCAGAGTTAAGGAGAGATCACAATATCTCCAGTGAAAAATTTTCCAGGGATAAATATCCCAGGGCAGCAACAACCTCCGCCTTTTCCCAAACTCTCCCTATCTGCATTTACAGTGGCCGGTGCAGCATGTTGAAGAAAGAGAAAAAAAAAGATTTAATAGCATATGCTTCCACAAGCTATGTGTCCCCAAAGCAATTTTATGATCAAAATCCGTGTCACGTCCACGCTGTTTACACCACTGGCATTTAACATGGCACGTGAGTCCTAGGACTTGTGATAAAAAAATAATAATAATAAAAAAAAAAAAATATGTAAAGCTGAGGGTAGAAAGAGTGAAATGTGGGTAAAAAGAACAGTGAAATGCAAAAATGGAGCCAAGTGGAACAAACATGCTTTTCTTTCCTTGTACAGTTGTGCATCTCAATAGACTTGATGAGGAAGAAAATGGCATCTTTCCTCGAATGGCGAATGTCAACGTTAGGCTGATATTTGATAGGTATTGGCCTTTAAAGGTGCGGTATGCAAAAAAAGAAGTCCCATCTTGTAATGCTTCTTCAAACGTTAAGAGGAAATAGTGACTTGCTGTACCACCCAGGCAGTCTGCTGTCAGTCAGAGTTTCCACAGTTTGGTCCAATTGTGCGCATTCTTGCCAAAAAGAAAAAAGGCTAAGCTATAGTTGGTGATACATGCTGGCTTTTCTCTGCTGTTTGCAGGAGAATAGAAAATAACCACAGCAAAACCAAATAGCTATTGACACCATTTGGAATGTCTGAGTATGGTTTGTTTTGTCATTAGCCGCATTCAAGATCCATTTCGAATTGTCCAAACAAGGTTGCCAGTTTGTTATATAAAATTGCTTTAGTTTGGTAGATAGCTTACAAGCTAATAAAACTAGCCACACACAGCTATGATAACTGGTCTGTACAAACAACAAACTTAGCAGACCCATTAACTCTGTCACTAATGTTATACAGATGTTTACAGCGAAATAAACTCAGCTCTGGACTCATCCAGTGGAACTGGATCACCTGCAGCACACTCTCATGTGGACCCTGAGTGGCAGGCACACAGAGCGGGGTGGTAAAGGCACAGTGTTGGTAAAAACTATGGATTTTTTGGAGGTCCACTGGCCCACTGATGTTGTAGAAACCATCATGCACGATGACCAGGACACCACGGACATAACACATTTAGCTGATATTTACTCTTTTTTTTGCCTCTATTTTGCCAAGAGTTTCAGCCATTGTTGTGTTTACTGTTCCATTAATTCTATAACAGGAGGTTCAAATACACGGCTTCTTCTAATGGAGGACTGAGGGCAGACTGAATACTATAGTGACTCACTGTCATCTGTTGAGAAGCAGGATGGTGTTACAAGGTGGGACAAGCTGGTTAGCATGCAAACTTCAGGCGAAATCTGTGCAATGCAATATATACAGTAGATGCCTTTGACACTATGACAAAGCTGTTATTCACATTCTGTGGATAATATTTTTGAGTGTTTAGATGAGGAATATTTGTAAAATTTTAAAATTGTTCAGTAATAATTCCAGTTTACTACGATATTATTTTCATAGTTCCTACAGTCATAATAAAACTGCACTAGATCTGGTAATGATGCGACATTGTTCAAAGAAAAGAAAAGGTGAAATAGTGCAAGAAACCACCCGGCATTAACCTTTTAAAAACACACCTATTTTTTAGGCCTGTGCTTGAAAATTGCATCCCCATAATAAAAATAGTATATCTCTGCAACCACAAATATATATATATATATAATATATATATAAATATTTTTAATAATAAAGTGAACACTTGCGAGATTTGTTCAGATGTGTAAATATCAATATATATGTCCATATTTTAATAACAGTTTTGCTAAGTCTTCTCCCTGGCCCCCAATTGGGGGCCTCTAGGGCTTAAAGGGTTAATATAAATGGGTCTGGCATAGAACTCAGGTTGATTTTTAAACTATTAACCAATCAGCATTGCTCACCGTGCACTGTGTATTGCGTGCCAAAACTCTATCACAGCTGCCTTTGATGGAGCCACTTCAACTTCGTCATACGTAGCCACCCCCTCTGGTCACTGATTGGTCCGCCCTTCAGTGACTGAGCAAACCTCAATGTAAACAGGGTTTCAGACTATAATCGTTGGGTGGGGTCAGGCTCGTAAAAAAACAGGAGCCTTTACTCATTTAAAGATATTGTAAACAGGTCAACATTGTTGTGCAAGTGGACTGTAGAAATGTCACAGTTCCCAGGTCTCAGATATGAAGTTTAAAGGTTTCCTACTACCTCAGGTTGGTCCACTTTAGCCATGCAGTGCCATGCTAAATGATGATTACATGCATTTCTACTGCAGCTTCTCTGCAGGGGATAGCTTTGCTAAACTGTGCCAAGCTACACTGCTGAAGTTCTGTTTATTACCACGGTCCACCATGATCAAACCATGCCAGTCTAGTCCCCCGTCCTTAGTGACTAAATTGTGCTAAAGAGACATCTGTTTTGTAAGTTATGGGTCATAATAAGGCAACATTGACTTTTGGTTTCAAACAGATCATGAACAGCAGTCTCCTGGGTTGAAGTCTTATGTCTGATTCATTCAACCACCCCAACGTACCTCCTTACCCAGACTCCCTCACTTTTGACCCTGTCACTTGACCTCCTCCAGTGTTCCTGTCATTAGTACTATGACCACTAGAGGGTGAAATAAATGTAAACATAGATAATGTTAACACTCTTTAACAATCAACCAGTGCTGTTACTATGTGAGAATGGGCTCGCTATTAAAAGCTCTCCAAAGGCGAACTGAAGTGGTTGTGCGAAAGTTATAGCAATTGTAATGTCTCACACATTTAGCGGAGCTTCAGTTGTGGTTCAGGTAAATTACTTGATCTTTCTGTGTGATGCATTGGGCTGATGGAGGCTTTTCATGGCCCACAATGGAAAAAAAAAAATGCTGTGTACGATGCTATCATAACCAACAACAATGGTTGCCACA
This sequence comes from Brachyistius frenatus, assembly GCF_029030835.1. NCBI lineage: Eukaryota > Metazoa > Chordata > Actinopteri > Embiotocidae > Brachyistius > Brachyistius frenatus. The sequence continues at coordinate 819,807 of NW_027210685.1, forward strand.
ACCACAAACAATATTCCGATCAATTTCTAGAAGTATCTTTAAAACACAATGCATACTATAATAACTATAGTGTTATGTTATTAACTATGTTACAAGTAACATTTATATTGTGATCGATTGGGACCAACAGGAGGTGTCTATATAACTGGTTCTGGTGTAATACATGTATATATGCTCATGTATTCATGTGTGTGGATTGCCTGTGGGAGGGTGATATGTTGTCAATATTTCACAATTTGTTCACATTTCTCTACACAGGGCAACTTAACACTTAGTTATAACCTGTCTGAGTACTTCTGTGTATGTACATCTCATGTGTTTTGGGAAAAATGCATATTTGCACATTTGTTTGTCAGTGTCTGTATGTGCATGTAACACCGTGTGTGTGTGCGTGTGTGTGTGTGTGTGTGTGTGTGTGTGTGTGTGTGTGTGTGTGTGTGTGTGTGTGTGTGTGTGTGTGTGTGTGTGTGTGTGTGTGTGTGTGTGTGTGTGTGTGTGTGTGTGTGTGTGTGTGTGTGTGTGTGTGTGTGTGTAAAAATGTGTAAGCCTCCACAGTATTTGTTACATTTCCCATGTGTGCATGTACAGTATTCATCATTGTAAGTCTCTAAATGTGCACGTATCTCAGCAGAAGTTTGATGTAGATCCAGGCCTGATTTAGTGCTGGGAGATTCTGGCACAGTATTAAAGGAAGACAGAGAGATGGATGGAGTGACTTTTTGCTGTGTGTCAAACTCTTGGAGAAGACAAAAGAGAAGAGACATGAAAGTCAAGGAAGGGGAAAGAGAGGAGAATAGACAGGATTAATTAGATAAATGATCAGAGGAAATAATCAATGGTAGAAATACAGTACTTTTAAAGAAGTATTGAGATCCATATTAAAGCTATGTTCACACTGCAGGCGGAAGTGTGTTAAGGGTAATTTCCATGCTCAATTATTGCTCAGGTTTACTAGTTGTTAATCAGCGACAGCAGAAACCTACAAGCTTTTTCTTTGATAGCAATATGGACTACATGTAAAATAATCCTGGATCCAGAAACCTACAGTAAAAAGTGTTGTATATGCAGAATGGGATGTTTCTAGGTAGCCAGTCTAAATAAACATACTTGAACTGCCAGAAGGTTTTATGACCCAAGTGAGGTTCTGAATAATATACAACAATGCCGTCAGCCTGGTTTCAGACCCCTAGTCCGGCACTGACATCTCTCATTTCTTTTTCAAATGATTCAAATAGGTGTGATTCTCATTATTGTTTCTGTGATTGTAGAACCCCACAAGCTGTTCCACAAATTATTATAGGATTTTGTATTTATTTTTTTACTTTTAGGCCAAAAGCATCCACTTACGGAAAAAATAAAAAGAAAAAAGAAAAGAAAACTACACATGAATCAACATATCCCTTCAATAAATATGGCAAATACAAAGCGTTCTGAGCAGCTCCTGTGATGACTGAAAATGAACCTGAACATTAAACTGTGATAGTATTTAAGTGATGGACTGTCCTGGGTTTGTCTGCCCACTTCAGTGTTTTGTGTCTTACTGTTGCTTTGTGTTACTTAAGCTTTGTCTAGTGAATGCTGATTTGGTTTCTTTTGTTTCACAGCAAAATGTTGCAAATGTTGATTAATGTGTCTCATAAGTAAATTAAATGGGAAAAAAAATATTACACTGCAAATGTTCTGTTTTGTTTTGTTTTTAATTAGTTTGTTAGGTAAGTGAAATAAATATTTTTATATATCCACATTTTTTTACATTTTTATTTATTATTTTTTTTTTAAACTGAAGTTCAACTCAGTTAGAGACGTTCCCATTTAAAACATCTTAATGGGATTTTGGATGTCAGGATTTTTTTTTACAAAATGGGGCACTAACATTTTCAAGTGAGAGCTGGTCGCAGTAATGCTGTAGCTCAATTAGTGAACTTTATCTTACTCTTATTTTACAACTGAAAGGAAATTAGGCTAAACACTCCAGAGAAATAGAGCGTATGTGTGTGTTATCTGTAAGAGGCAGGATGAAAGCAAACACAATAAAAGTGTGACTTCTTCTTTCCCCCTGATTTGTTCTACAACACATCTCTGCTCCAGCCAAACTGCTCATCACAGTGAGGGAAGACTTCCATAAATGTTTAATGGCATCGGCTACAACCAACGCTTTGAAAATGTGCTGCTCTTTTAATTTATTTTTCCTTCTTCTTCTTTCTTCGTTAGCTCACCCTATGCTAATGTCTCTGAATGTCTCACAGCGTGTCCTGAAGGGAGCTGTGCCAATTGTGCAGTTGTGCTATCGTACTTTTACTAATGTGCCAATGCTAATTGAGCAAATGATAGTTCTTCTTCCTCCTGCTTTTCTCCAGCCTTTGATTTTATGTATTTCTCTTCTTGCATCACATGCTCAGATCATGTCAGTAACAGTTGTCCAACTTATTGTCTGTGTTTGTGCTGCTTAGTCCGATGTGTGCAGCTACTTAATCAAGTCCAAAAAAGATGGATAACGAACACTTACTGTTCTTAGCCAGAAAAAGAGGCAGAGACGTACTTAACCCTCAGTAACAGAGAAAATAAGACAGTAAGGACTCGAAGTTAGACAAAGAAAATTAGAAAAACAAAAAAATGAGAGAAAACACTCCTCACTGAAGCACACACATTGCTACACCTGGGTGTGTGAAATGCATCTGTGTGATTATAGTGTGT
>NW_027210685.1:825000-897500 GCF_029030835.1 Brachyistius frenatus
TACAATAAAAATGGATTCTCTGTGTGTGTGTGTGTGATTGTAGGGGTATTTGCAGGTCTGGTAACCATCACTGGGCCCTGGACATCATTGGAAGGATTACTAAATGTGTCCTATGGGCGAGCATTAGGCTGGCATTCTCTCTCTCGCTGTTTGCCTTTGTTCCCTTCTCTTATTTCAGGGAAAAAACACTGACTTGTCTTGAATAAACTCACTTAAGATGAAACACAGCTCACAGAGCGGAGAGGCCGGGGTAAAACTGAACGCAAACCTGGCAGGACAGTGTGTGAAGAAAACGGAAAATACCACACACAGAACGTGCAAAAGATCTTCATCAATTTACATTTCACTGCCATTTCTACAATACTTTCACCCACATTATCTAAAGAGGTTCAAATATGAGTCTTCAATTTAATTTAACAGAAAAAAAACATTACTTTTGAATTTTTTTTGAGAAATCCATTTTTCTTTTTGATGAAAATGATCATGTTTTGAATTTTTATTTGCCATTTTTTTCTATCCGTTTTTACTTTGTGTAACCTCACAAACTGGATTGCATCACTACAGATATGCTGTTTCAGAGAGCATTACAGTAATAACCTACACATACTAATGACTTGAAACACACTCCAGAACATAAACATACTCACACATACTGTAAGTACAATTACATATATCATTTGAACTTTCTACATGCTGCAACAATAAAGTCAGAATTTTCCGTGAACATGGCTGCATATGACACATATTTGATGTCATTACTGTCGTCTCTGAACCCATTATAAAAAAATGTCATCCATGACATGATTACTCATGATTGGTTCCTATTGTAATACTCTTTCCTCAGGTTAGTTCGTACATTTTCTAACTGGTGAATGAGATAATTTGTTGCTCGTCCCCTGCTTTGCCTTTGTCCTTCTCCCCTCATCTTTTCCTCAGGCTCATCTCAATATGGTCACTCTGTTACCAGATAATGGCCACTTTGACCATTTGCCAAATCAGACACTGTTTTGCTGGAGTCGGGGCAATTCTAATTCGTCAGCGGAGGCGGAGGTGTGTGTGTGTGTGTGTGTGTGTGTGTGTGTGTGTGTGTGTGTGTGTGTGTGTGTGTGTGTGTGTGTGTGTGTGTGTGTGTGTGCGCGCGCGCGCGCGTGAGTGGGAGTGCGGACGTGGAGGGTTCATTGAAGGGGTGGGATTGTGTGACATTAAATGAGTGAAGGTAGATTTAGACGGCACATTGGGGCTGGGTGGTGAGGGAAATACAGTAAAAGGACATTATTCCTCTGTAGTCCAAGCCCTTGCTGACACTATGCACCCCACCTCCCTTCTCTCTCTCTGTCTTTCTGCACTATTCCCTTGCCGCGGGTGGTCACCAGAGACCAGACTGGGGCTGATTTATTCCCCCTCTCTCCTGTCCTCTGCCTGACTGCCTCTGCAATGGAGAAATTTCCTTTCCTTTCCCTTTCTCTCTCTCTCTCTCTCTCTCTCTCTCTCTCTCTCTCTCTCTCTCTCTCTCTCTCTCCCTCCCTCTCCCCACAGCAGCAGCAGTGGTACTAAGGCAGGGAAAGCAGGGGAATGAGTATAGGAGGGCTAACATTAGAACATCTACCTCCTTAATACACTGTCCGACTCTGTCGACTCCCACTTTCCCACCCTGCAGGTTGCCTTTCGCCAACTATGTCTTCCTCAAAGGCCATCTCATCTGTATGTGCTGAATGTGTGAGCACACCTATACAGCTGCACAGTCATATTTTAATGTAATCTCTACCTACAGTGTTGTCCACACTACAAGAAACTCAATTTAAAAAACTTAATTCAAGATTAGATTATGGACTATATTTTATGACTTACTATGTTTAGGAGTTGGTTTAGTGTCACTATAGTTATGCTGATAATTAGTCAAGATACCAACACATAAGCAGACGTGAGTGTGGATGTCCAGTTCTCAGTTTTGAAAAGTTAAAGGTAATGGCTGAGACAGACACCTCCATCCAACATTGGCAAGGTGTGATGTTTTCGATGCTATCCAACAATCTGAAAAGCAGTCTGAAGAGAGCAAAAACCCTGCTCAATGCCCCTTTTGTGTTGTTTCAGACAAAAGTTTGACTGCACAATATTTTTAATTATTTTTTTAAGCCTCAGGATCTGTGGATTTCCTGAGTCTCATTCAGTTAGTAAGAAGCACATAGCTGCACCTGGTAATGCTTTAGCCACAGCTCAAAGCAGTGAGTTTGAACAGCATGGGGACACTTGTCATAGCAGTCAGTGTGAGGCTAATTGCCAGTGGGACGAAATAATTCTACAGATGCTAACAGGTGTGAGTGTGATCAACCATGACTGGTGAAAGATTTCTCCCGCGGCTAGTGTGTGAGAAGGAGTGACGTGATATGCAAACAAATATATGGAAATATCTCCATGCAAACACACCAGTGTGCACACTCATGCTTCAGTTACAGAGAAAGTGACGCAGCTTTACAGCTTTAGGTCACACACAACATCGCAGTGTATTATTTCATGTAAAACAGTCACACCAGGATTTCATGGAGGGGTTTTTGTAATTGTTGGGATTAAAAAATGACTGATTTTGTAGCAGATTTTTGGAAGTTTTTTGGAGGAACATTGCAGAAATTAGAACAAAAATTGCAAGCTGCAAAAAATAAAACAAAAATGTAATTATTTGATTTGATAATAAGCATGCTGCACACCACAGAAATATTTTAATTTTAATGTTTTGTTTTTTTTGTTCATACATTTATCGAATTTAGAGACCCATGAGCCTCAAAATGACAAAAAAATGTATGGAAGTGACGCAGCTTTACAAAACAGACTGTGACTAATATAAAATACAAAGGCTTCATCTGCTGTCAAGAGCTTTAGATGATGTTTACTCAATCATAATTCAACACATTCTGTGTGCACAAAGTGTGTTTGAAGTGTGTATAAAACTAATATATAATTTTAATGACAAGAAAACATTTTACCACTTCACTTACGTTTTTTTTCCCCCTTGTTATGGTTTTCTATGGTTTATTTTGTTGATGAAACAGTTGTTTTTGCTTATTAAGTGACTTTTGTTTGGAAAGAGTACTTTATGACAATGTTTTCAGCAAATCTTCTGTTGAGGAAATGTCTTGCGTAAAAATCACAGGAATTTAGCAATTGTGATTGCAATTTCCTTGAAGGGCTGGAGCTCATTTTACATACTGAACTGATGTTGGATGATTCAGCCTATAGGAACTAATGACCTGTTACTTAAATTTAGCAATTCCTGCCAAACACACACATCTTCTTGCCCACCTTTATATTCTATCGGCCATCATATTTGGACACTCCTCACTAGTAAGACGCTGGCACACACACATTATTGATTTTCATTTAGATAACTTAATGTTCACAGACAATGTTTAGCCCCTCCATCGTGGACTCCAGCCCAGGTTTAGATGTATGAGCTCGTCTCACTGCCTTCTGCCATCATATCTCTTCTTTTATGCTCTCTTTTGTTCAGTTTTTTTTACATTCATTTTTCCTAAACTTAACCAGTTCCTCATAAGTGGGATATAAATGGAGAGTGGATGCTGTATCTATCAGTCAGACTTCACCCAAACACACACACAAGTGGTGTGAATACATTTCCCACCCACAATTTTCCTTTTACACCCCCAACATCCCATTACCTCCTGGTAGTTGGCCAGTCAAACAGGGATAAAAATTGCCCCCCAAACATCATACGTTAGGGCTGATTTGTTGAGCGGGATGCCTGACATTTCCCAGAGACTTCCTCGACTCACGTCGGTGCTGGAAATCAGGGCTGTTATGGAGACTGCACATCTATAAAGATTGTTCATTTGGTGGAAAACAGCTACCTGGGTAGGGACAGAGAGAATGATGCAGAGAGCGTTGTAAATACACAGGGAGATATATGGACCTGGCTGGACTGGACTGGGACCGAATGGTTGTAGCCATGAATCCAAGGGAATAGTCACAGTGAAGGGTCTTTATGGGATATCGAAGTGTTATTCTTGATAAATAAAAGAACAACTGGCCATGTGCTTTATTTCAGTAAGCAAATAAAAGCAGCCAAAGCAGTCCTGTCTACAGAAAGTGAACCCAAATGAATCTCAATCTACGAACACAGCTGAAATAAAAACAAAGGGAGCACTGCTAAAATTATTCGTTATAATTCTATATTAGAAATGTGATAATAATTTTAAAGGATGTTACAGGAACAGTTAAACATTTGTAATACAACCTCTTTCTTTGTTAGAGTGACATGAAAAGATGGATGACACTTCACCTTTGAATGGAGTCAGGAGATGATTTGTTAAGCTTCACATAAAAATATGTCTGACTCACCGGATGTAAAATGGTGCTGTAAGTGTGCCATTTGCAGACTATCTCAGTAACTTTTCTCCTTCTTTCTGCTATCTGTGAGTTCCTGTTTTAGGAATCCCTGTTGCAACAAGAAACAATGACAATCTCTGGGCAAGCAACTGCAGCCCCAGCACAGAGCCAGCCTCCTTTATCAGCTTGTTCAGTTTCTTTGTGTTACTTGCTCTAATGCTGCTGCCCCAACAGATGTCAGCAAGGAAAATTACATTTGCAACAACCGACTGTTAAAACATATGTGACATATTGCTGCTCACATTAAAGAATCTAAGCGTCCTCAAGATGTCGAATGTGCTCTGTCCCTTCCTGAACAAAAGAATTGTCCCGTAAATGTCCATTAATCAAGACAATGTTTCTTGTAGCAGGGTGTATGCACAAGCACATGAATACGTAAAAGTACAGTACACATACTGTAAGTATATTTGCCCAGGGCATCTAGCAGAGCACACCCTGGTATGCTGTTAGTTCACTCACTTAACTCTGTAAAGTCTCTGGCCCCCACCGAATACCCTCAGCCTTTTTTTCAGCCTGTCTCTTTCATCTTTCTCCCAGCTGTCCCCCGAGGAGAAGGACGCCTGCAGATGAAAGAATGAAGGAAGACGAGTCACACTGAGGACAGCTCCTGCTGCGCTCAGACCACCACACCACACACTGGTTGCCTGGCCACTACTTAGTAAGTTAGCACTGTACACACACACACACACACACACACACACACACACACACACACACACACACACACACACACACACACACACACACACACACACACACACACACACACACACTCTCCTCTGTCCTGTCACCTTTTGTTCTATCACCCTTCACTGCCATCATCTCCAGGGAATGTTAAATGAGTCAAACTGGCAGCAGAGGGAGAAAGAGGATGACAGAGAAAAACATCAAGGAAGTTGAGGCACTGACGGAGAACCAAAGGACATTGTGGGCACAGGACATTGACGTGTGCTTGACACGACAAGTCCGAGCACTCTCATGTCTTAAAAAGGTTGCGACTGGACAGATCAAAACAGGAAACTGAGAAGGCAAAAAAAGTGCAATAGAGATAATAGGGATGGAGGCTCCTTCCCAATGGCAGCTTTTGAAAGACAGGTGAGCTAAATGAACCCACCTCATGTTGACTACATAACTCGACCAGCCCAGCAAGTGGCTGTGTATATGATTGGAGGATGAATGAGATGCAGTAAAGGGCTTCAGTAATTGGTTTTCCAAAGAGCAGAAACTCTCCAAACAAATGATCACTGGCTGTACCAGCAGGAAGGTTTGAACGACCTATCATTTTTTGACATACCTATTTGTTAATTTGTTGGATTTCTTTTGAAACAAGTCCTATGATACTTATGGACATAAGTGGACAACTGTATTACCAGTATTGCCTCATAACTCTTCTTTGTAGTGATTTCGGGACTTTTAAACTCCCTTCAGTGACTTTCATGAAAAAAGGTCCAGGCAACAAATCTTTTAGGATTTTGGGCAGACCTTATCTCTTGTCATTGGGGAGAGTCTATATTTCTCACTGCATGCACAGCGTGGCTGTCAGTTGTTCAGTAAGTGGAGGAGCTGATGTGCAGCTGACCAATAATCAGCCAAAACATAAATGAGCTATAAATGTCCACATACAGTGCATCTGGAAAGTATTAGCAGTGTTTCACTTTTTCCACATTTTGTTATGTTACAGCCTTATTCCAAAATGGATTAAATTATTTTTTTCCCCTCAAAATTCTACACACAATACTCCATAATGACAAAGTGAAAAAAGTTTTTTTGAAATCTTTGCAAATCTATTAAAAACAACAACAACAACAAAAAAACATGGACATAAGTATTCACAGGCTTTGCCATGTCACTCAAAATTGAGCTCAGGTGAATCCTGTTTCCACTGATCATCCTTGAGATGTTTCTACAACTTGATTGGAGTCCACCTGGTAAATTCAGTTGATTGGACATGATTTGGAAAGACACACACCGTCTATATAAGGTCCCACAGTTGACAGTGCATGTCAGAGCACAAACCAAGCCATGAAGTCCAAAGAATTGTCTGTAGACCTCCGAGACAGGATTGTATCGAGGCACAGATCTGGGGAAGGGTACAGAAACATTTCTGCAGCATTGAAGGTCCCAATGAGCACAGTGGTCTCCATCATCCGTAAATGGAAGAAGTTTGGAACCACCAGGACTCTTCCTAGAGTTGGCCGCCCGGCCAAACTGAGCGGGGAGAAGGGCCTTAGTCAGGGAGGTGACCAAGAACCTGATGGTCACTCTGACAGAGCTCCAGCGTTGCTTTGTGAAGAGAGGAGAACCTTCCAGAAGGACAACCATCTCTGCAGCACTCCACCAAGCAGGCCTGTATGGTAGAGTGGCCAGACGGAAGACACTCCTCAGTAAAAGGCTCATGACAGCCCACCTGGAGTTTACCAAAAGGCACCTGAAGGACTGTCAGACCATGAGAAACTAAATTCTCTGGTCTGATGAAACAAAGATTGAACTCTTTGGCCTGAATGCCAAGCGTCATGTTTGGAGGAAACCAGGCACCGCTCATCACCTGGCCAATACCATCTCTACAGTGAAGCATGGTGGTGGCAGCATCATGCTGTGGGGATGTTTTTCAGCGGCAGGAACTGGGAGACTAGTCAGGATGGAGGGAAAGATGAATGCAGCAATGTACAGAGACATCCTTGATGAAAACCTGCTCCAGAGCACTCTGGACCTCAGACTGGGGGAAGGTTCATCTTCCAACAGGACAACGACCCGAAGCACACAGCCAAGATAACAAAGGAGTGTCTTCGGGACAACTCTGTGAATGTCTTTGAGAGGCCCAGCCAGAGCCCAGACTTGAACCTGATTGTTCATCCTGTTGTTTTTAGTCTAAAATCATTTGACTGAGTAATTCTTTCTTCACTTGATTTACTATGGAAGAGTTGACTGTAGTTATTTTCTTCAGGTGTTTCATACAATTAATATAGGTTAAGATAAAGCAAATAGAATCAGTTAGGCTTTGACTTAAATGGATTTAATTAGATGGCACTGACAAAAACACGATACAGTGTTATGACTACTCTGTCTTGGCAGGCTTTTCACACCTTTCAAATATGGTCTCACTTTGTGGCGTGTCCCAAATGCAATCTGGTGTCAGGTACATGCGTGCTGAGGACAACTCAGATGCCCATGTTCAGTCTTAAGGAAGAGGAATCTGAATAAGCTTTTAGCTCCGGTGTAATTCACTCTGAACAATGGCGTTTGTGTGTGTACACTGATTGAAGAGAGTACTATTCAGTGGCATTTCTTTGTCACGCTGATACAATATACATACTCTGATGGTCTTCACATCCTGGTCGAGTTCCTTGTGTTAACATGGTTTAGCTCACAGTATGCACTGATGAGACAGGAGACAGAAAGACAGGTAAAGAGCGAGAGAGAATGCATGTTGTGGTTGAGAGGTTGTTGGGTTTCTTCTCACTGTATGCATTGTGCCACTGCTTATGAAAAAGTGGAACTACACGGGGAAACAGATGGTCACAATTGTTTTCAGCCCCATTTGGAGGCTAAATCTTTGTGCACCTTGACTTGGAAGAGAATGCTTGCTTTCGGGCCACAGAGAGCTGAAGACGAAGACATTTTTTCAAAGAGGTGTTCTAAGGGCAGAATTGAATACTGAGCAGCAGGAGATGGAATGTATTAGGCTGACTTGTTCATTGACAGTTCAACTAATATCACAGTTTCACTTCAAATTAGCTAAATACTCCTTATATTTATGTTTAACTTTGATCAGTGATTGTAATTATTTTATTAGTAATACAACTGTGTAAAATACTTTGTAAAAGTTATACTGCATGTAATATTTTACAGAAAGTGTTATCAACTGAAATATAATTTAAAGTAAAAAAATAAAAGAATTCATATGTGTCAAATGGCATTTGAATTAAATATTTTACAGTGTTGTTTTTTTTAGACATTATTATTATCACATGATTGAATCTACTCCCGGGGCTCTATTTTGGTACCTGGCGCAGCGCAAATCCAGGTGCAGTGGTATTTTGGTGTGATGCAAGGGGCTTTTTTCTGCACTTACACTAATTTGCAATTTTTGTCGACCAAGGTAAAGTCAAGATGGGGAGAATGGCACACCTGGGGGGGAGGTGCAAAGAGTAATTTGTCGTGCCAAAATGACTCCTTGCACCTCCCCCAGCTCAGACCAGGTTTAAGTTCGGCACAGCCGTCATAGAGATATTTTGTAACTTCACTGGGCAATAGTGCACATGAACAGACCTGTCCTAAATCCCACAGATGGGTTTGGTGGATGCCCTACATATTTATATACATTTAAATCAATAATTAAACAAGCTTTTTTTATGCAAATTTCCGATTCAGTATGAAAAATTAAACTGACTCTTCATTCCATGTGAATCTGGCGGTTGGTGCACGTCATGGGACAGTAGCCAATCTCAGCAATAAAATATAGAAGGCAACTCAGGTTAACTACAGATGGATTGCACTTCAAGGAGCAACAATTCAAAAGCCTTTTGAAGTACTCATCTGGTTTAGCAATCTAGTAAACCATGCAAGACAACAGCACGTGACACTGTATCATTCACGCACAAAATGTTAGGGCAATTTACACATGACAGCTTTGGGCATTTAATTAATATTTGCTAAATAAATTAGGGACACTCAAACTCCGGATGCAGTTTATCAATTAGCACCACAACATCAGTGATGTTTGGAGTACATTGCTCTTTATCAGTGTTTTTAATAAATTAATTGCCTCGAGAGTCTCAAGTGTGTGTGTGTGTGTGTGTGTGTGTGTGTGTGTGTGTGTGTGTGTGTGTGTGTGTGTGTGTGTGTGTGTGTGTGTGTGTGTGTGTGTGTGTGTGTGTAATTTTCACTGTGACATGTATTAACACCAGTGTTCGGCATATCTAAGATGCAGATTTTTGTCTTATATCATTGAGCCACTTCCTACACTAGGCATCAATTTTCATAATACCAAGGGAAGAGTTATTTACAATATTAGTTACCTCCTCCCAAGCTGATTTAACAATATCATGCCAGTTTGTAGTACAATAAATTTGGTAATCAGAGCCTGAAACTACTGGACAAGTATGTCAGTTCCGCCCTGCGTAACGTTTGGATGGCAGTGTTGGTCTGCTCCTTCTTCAGCCATTAGAAACTAACAGTTCGCTGCACCACGACAATTTTAAAGTGAATGAGAGAAGCTGATTTTATTGGCCATGATCAAAGTCAGCTGTGACACACCTTTGAATTATCTAATTAAGAATGGACTAAACTGAGGATGAAGCCAAGTAAGTCACGCAGCATCTCGTTGGTTAAAGGAAAGTTAAAAACAGTAGCGTTTTTTTTGTAGGTGAGGAAGATAATCCCTCTGTGTTAGATAAACCAGTTAAGAGTCTTGGGAGCTGGTGCACGAGTGAGTTGAGCGATGTTGAGCAGTTTACAAGAGATGTTACCAAAGGTTTAGAAAGAATTGAGAAATCAGGACTTTCGGGAAAGTTTAAGATGTGGTGTCTACAGTTTGGACTGTTTCCAAGGGTGATGTGGCCAATGACAGTATATATCAGTGTTTGGTTTCCAAGATAGAAAGGCTGCATAGACGGATTGGTTAATTTATTAGGAAGTGGTTAGGGGTTCCCCAATGCCTCAGCGGCGTAGCATTGTATGGAAAGGGTCTCCTCCAATTACCACTGTCTAGCCTAACAGATGAATTTAAGTGTGCTAAGATAGGAGTGGAGTTGCAGTTGGCAGGAAGCAAAGATGAGGTAGTGAGCAAGTTGGACAGGAAGGAATTGCAATGCAAGGCAGGCAGCTCAGGAGGCACAGACAGCAGTAAAGCAGGCAGAGGTGGTGGGTAGGGCGTAGTAAGGAAGGGGAGGCTTAGGTCAGAGCACATGGGGCCCAATGTGGGGTAAGGAGGAAGCTAGTGTCAAAAAGGAGGAAGCTAGTGATTGATCAGGTCCGTCGTGAGGAGGGAACAGGGAGATATGTTCGGGCAATTGCTCAGGGCAAGCAGGGGCAGTGGGTAAACTGGGGGAGTGTAGAGAAGATAAGACTTAGTTGGAAGGATCTGTGATCCATGGAGCCGAGTCGTATAGACTTTCTGCTGGCAGCAACGTATGACGTGCTTCAGAACCTCAAGCAGTGGGTAGGTGAGGATGGAACTTGTCTTTTATGCTAAGCGGGAGGAACGGTAAGACACATTCTGTCAGGTTGTAAGATTAGTTTGGCACAGGGATGGTACTCCCTCTCCCTCTCCCTCTCCCTCAGATGAACAGGGTAGTCTTTGGATTTGGCAGAAAAGGAATGGTATTGATGTTCCTGTATAGCGTATATTAACGGTGCCAAAGTATGTAGGCACAGGTCATACTAGATTAGATGTTAAACAGGCGGAGCAGGAGTGGTGGGTGTGATTATGAGGGAAGTAGTCCTGGGATGCCAGGACTGCTGTTGAGCATTCCCGAGGTGTAGTGGGCCTAACTTGACAAAACACAGGTGAAGGGAGGTGCCCACTTGATAACCCCAGTGAGCTACTGCACACGCGCACCATGTTGCTAAGGCTTTGTTATAGATGGTTTCTAAATTGGTATATGAGCATAGCATGCATCGCGTAAGTTCATGAGACGTTTGGCAGAGATTGAGTCAGTTGACCCTTGCAGTGTGACTCTGCATTAATTTGGCACTTTGTGTATCGTAAAACTAAAACTCTATTCCTACTTCACCACTGTGCCACGATTCACCACAGTTGCACCTGTGCTTGTGTTTGCCAAAATACTGAACACGTTAGTCACACCTACTTACGCAACCAGTGCAGCTGCGCTTAGGCTGTGCTGAGGCGGAGGAAAATAGGGCCCGTAGAATTTAACAAGTAATACATTTTTAACGTTTTTGTTCCAGTGACAACACGACAAACACCAAATGGCACTGATAAAATACATATTTATGGATTTAACTTTATTGGTAATTCTAGCTTTTATTGGGCACATGTACTCGGAAGATAAATGCTTCTGGGCTTACAGTTTCACCTGAGTTATGCGAGTTCTATAATTAATTCAGGTTTCATGTGAAAAATAAAATAAAATCTTAAGGCATGCAACATTTTAGTCCAAAAATCATTCCCAAAATATACTTGTTTAATTTGAAATTTTATTTTACAGCAGGCAAAGAACTGCTCGTACACAAAGTTAGGATAATATATTTTTCCCTCACTGCCGAGGACTGCTGACAGTCTCACAAAGAAGAGGGGAAGGAGGGGGGCAAGTTAGCTGGGCCTTAGCATTCCCAGCACTGCACAATTAAGACTGAGCGCTAACAGACACTCCCAGTTTAACCACATTACTCTTAAAGAATGTTACACAAACCAGAGACATCTCTGACAGCGCAACATTATCCCCCCAGTTACAATTAATTACCCACACGTCCTCCCCATGCATCTCATTTACATATCTTAACAAAGGCGGGGGAATCTGCCAGGAGGGGTGGTTAGTTAGGCATGCCAGGGAGCATGCCGATGTGTTTATGTGTGTGTGTGTGTGTGTGTGTGTGTGTGTGTGTGTGTGTGTGTGTGTGTGTGTGTGTGTGTGTGTGTGTGTGTGTGTGTGTGTGTGTGTGTGTGTGTGTGTGTGTGTGTGTGTGTGTGTGAGTGTGTGTGTGTGAGTTTATGTGTAAGACATGCTGAGATGTGACTGATAAAAAATACAAATTAATGCAGATCAGCTACTGATACCTGGCTAAGACAGATTGCTGTGGAAAATGTTTTCCCGACAAAACTTCACATTTCTCTGCTATTTTTTTCATTCTTGTAGTTATCATGCTGCATGTACTGTACATCTGTGTATGTTTTTGCAAATATGTGTTGACATTTAAGCGCTGGTGAAGACAAACTTTGTCTTTGTTTGTGTTTTCTTTTTCTTTTGCTTCTTTCATTATTTTTACCTCTTGTTTCCTTCTGTCTCTCATTTATAATGGGGAGAGGTAGGCTGGAGATAAAAGGGGCAAGCAGGGAGACAGAGTGAGCGGTCAGCCTGTGTGATGCCATCTGCTACCTACAACGCATTGCAAGTGGAGGCCTGACATGTTCTATACATCTTTCTACTCTGGCGCTCATTAAACAAATGCCCGTTGATATATAGCTCTCAAGAAATGAATTTTTACCTCTGTGGGCTGGGGACCTGCTTCCTCACAGCCCTTGCTTCCTCTGTGATCTCTTGGGCCCTTGGAAAAACACACACATAAACATACCCTCGCAGAATGTCCATGCACAGACACACAAAAAAAAAAAAAAAAAAACCAGAGATAACAAATGTAGTTGTGAACCCACTCACCATGTACACACTTGTTATTTTCTCCCACAGGGCAGCTGGGGCTGTGTTTGCTGATATCACCTGGGTATGACCATTTACTTATGTGAAAGCGGGATGCATGCACTGTAAAACAATGAAGCAGATATGATTACTCTGATATACCGTATGTATAATGACACACACTACAACCTATTTGCTACACCCAAAGCCTCTCCCATTGGACGTCTGAATCTGCTTTCCCATGATGTTGATAAGGAACAGATAGATTTCAAACAGATTCATTTATTATCCTTGTTATCTTCTGTACTTTTATTCCTGTTAGAGATATGTTGGAGGCTAAACCTGCTGAAACTCAGTTTTCCTATCTTTTTATATTCAGGAATAGAGTTTACAGACCTTTTTAGGTTGACATAAATCATCATGACCTGGATCTATGGCATACATCAACGGAAGTAGTGCTAGTTCTGTAAAGATAAGCTTTTCTTTGAAGAGAAACAAAGTAAAACTGTATTTTTGTTAAAACCTATTTTTTTCCCCAAAACAACAGGATTGTTTTTTTTACTTCTTTTAAGGAAAGGCTTTTAGGACTGAATTACAGAGAGAGATGTTTTTGTAAGACTTTTTGGCAGATGATACTGTCCACTGTAACAGTACATGATGTACAATTATTTTCACTTTGACCAACCACAACAGTAAAACATTGCCTACATTTGAATCTGTCAGTAACTGAAAGGACCCGATCTACATAATGTTATTAAAAGTGGTTTTACCTTTTTTTAAATATAATTTTAAATACCTTTTCCTTTTAAGGCCCTCATTCTTATTTAAAAATAATTTTGAGAGCAGGACTTTAACTGATTCTTACACACACCAAATGATTCAGTCATGACACAACAGCACACTTGGCGTTGATACCAAATCATTTCAGAGTAACGATTTCAAAGACTTGAGATCTCACAGACACTTGTGTGATCCAAAATGACTCCGGAGAAAGAACAAACATGAAGAAGGGCTGTCGTCGTCAGCTGTTTGCACCTGTTTTGCACCAAAAATCAAGATGCAAGTAAAAGGAAAAAAGAAAAAAAAACTGTGGTTTAAGTTATGGCTGAGGAAATGGGATTAGCATGGTTTATACATGTTGCAGCCAGAGCTGGAGGTAAACTGGAAGTACA
Source organism: Brachyistius frenatus (assembly GCF_029030835.1). NCBI lineage: Eukaryota > Metazoa > Chordata > Actinopteri > Embiotocidae > Brachyistius > Brachyistius frenatus. The sequence continues at coordinate 838,886 of NW_027210685.1, forward strand.
GGCTAGTGCAATTACATTGTATTTGTTCGTAGGAAAAGGACTCCAAATCTGCCCTATGTCTATCATTGGGCATTATAATTTGTGAATACAATTTGTAAGATTTACCTAAACTGTAACTGAGCGATTTTATCCACCTGCCTGGGCTATACAAGTGGAGCCAATGTTTCTGCTATCATATGGGTTCCTCTGTGGTAAATTAACTATTCGCACAGACTGTTTTGTTTTCTTCCTTTAAAATTGGTTTACATGGTCCACAACAATATTAAGGTACAGAAAGTGGTACATGTCAAAGTAACATTGACAGGAATGTCATGACCCAAGGTTTCCCTCTAGAACAGGGCCCAGAGCATCACACTGCCTTCACGAGCTTGCATTCTTCCTGCAGTGCATCCTGCTGCCATCTCTTCCCCTGGTAAACAAAGAAACACACACCCCGCCGTCCACATGATGCAACATGAAACGTGATTCATCAGACGAGGCAAACTTTTCTCCTGCTCCATGATCCAGTTCTGACGCTTATGGACAATGTTCTGCTGGGAAACCTTGGGTCTAACCATTCATTTGGATATTACTTTTACATGTACCACCTGAACATTGCTGATCATGTACTAACCTTCATAGCTGGCTTCTGTCTTCCCCATTTAATTTTGGGGAGGTGACCAGGACGACAGTGTTGATTAAAGCCACAAATCTTTTTAGAATCATTTGATTACACAGCTGGGATCTCTGTCATCCAAGGACACATCCAGGTACTCCAAGTCTGACATCAGCAGGTCTCTGTGCAGCATTCATTTTCCTCGTCAACATGGGAACACCTCCAGTTTCCCGATGGTTACTGTCATTATAGCTTTCCCATGTTTACATTTACATACACCAGTCCTTCATTTTCCAAAACAGAACCAGGCAGTGATGGCAAAGTTAAAATGACCAATAGAGTAACAACAGCCTTATTTATGGGAAATGACTCTGATTTAAATATATCTAATCATAATCACTTACTATTTAAACAGAGGGTGAACTTCCTGGAAATGGTCCTTTTTGTCCTCAGAAGATGGAAATTGTTGATTGGTTTATAATTACTTCCAGTACCCAATTTGTCATGACATTTCTTTAAATGTTGTTGTAAATCTGACACTTAAACATTAAAAGTTAAATGGCATCCATAAGATTATCCTCAATATTGAAAGGAATTCATTCCTCCTCTTGCTCCCTACTGGACAGCTGAGAGTTAGTGGGCATGCCTAGCCTAGTTTGCCCTTGCATGCATTTGCTCAGTGACTGGTCGCTCTCATTAAAGCTTGCTAATGCACTTGTAAAACAGTCAGCAGAAACGATAGATCACTGCATGTGGCAGGGACAAGTTGTGTATGGGGGGAGGTGGAGGGAGAAAGAGGTGTGGAAAAGGTGGGGAAAAAGTAGGCGGCTTTTCTATGAGGGGGAGAGCGAAAGTGTGAGGGGGGAAAAAAGAGGGATGGGGTGAGGGCGACAGGCTGAAGAAAGAAACAGGGCATGTGAAAGTGAGGGAGAGGCAGAGAGAGAGAAAGAGAGCGAGGTGGTATCGGGTGGAGGTGGATGCTGGTCAGTGGAGATGTCGGTGGCCCATTAATCTTGGCCTCTTCCTGCCTAGTTATTGTGTATTTCTTTTGGCCAGAGATTGATTGTAGCAGGGGAAGATGAATTTGCCCGTGGACCTTCTTTTCTCTCTTACACTCTTTTGTTTTTTTCTAACTTCTGATGGTTGGCCAAGGTGATAATGCTCTCTGTCTCCATCCCTTCTGCTTCTCCTCCTATTTCTATGCCCCTCCCCCACACCCTCCCCTCTCCTGTGTTTTGCCCTTTCATTTATTTTAGATTACAATCATCATCTATTGCAGGTTGCAGAAAATGTGTTTGTATGGCCAAAAGGAATGGAGATCAAGGGTCTGGATGTCGCTGCCTGGGGGCTGGAGCATGAGTATGGACAGTGACCCAGCTGGACCAAATGTTAAGGTAGGGGCAAGTCCAAGCACACACTCACACATACACACTGGACTCTCCTACCCTTACAATCACTTATGTTATCCTTTACTTTACAATCTGACGAGTAAAACTGGACCACAAACGTACACTGTGGCTGTTGGGAATTTTCACGTGCTCATCCACCAATGTGCATAACAGGGCATGAATAATACACATCACCATGAGCATGCACATACAGTCCTATACACAGTACACACAATTTTAATTCCATTCACCGTCATTCTGACCTATTAAGACTCTCCGGGATTTTCTCAATCAAACAGACACGCCCCCAAAAACACAGCTTTTTGAAGCCTATTTTCTAATTAATGACCAGATTTGTTTTCAGATGGACCGCCAGCGAACAAGAATGAGTGATATTAACTAGCAAAACTGAAATAACTCTTGGAAAAAATGTATTGAAATAAAATTTCATGAGAGAAGTTGAATGGGAGTCTATGGAGCTGGAGGCTTTTTGTAGCCAACCTCTAGAGGCATTCGGTGGCATTGCATCTTAAGTCACTTCTGCATTGGCCACATTTTTCAGACCCAGAAGCTACATCCACTTTTATATACCGTGTGTGATAATCCTGCTTGATATTGTTCCAGTCTTTTCACTTAATAAGCTCTTGAAGAACTGAGAATTCAAACTACCTGCCTCTTTTTTAATTTACTATAATTTTGTGACAGATCTATTGTTGCTACCCACTATTTTGAGTACAGTGATAAATATGAGAAATTATCACATGCCAGAGTTTAAGTGTGGCCGTAATGTGGCCATTTATGGCCTTAACAGCCTCTGATACCTCTGAGCACTCATGCATGTGTTACTGCTGTATCAGTGCCAGATTTTCTGCAGTGTATTCCCTGGTCTGAATCCTACTTAACCCTTTGACTTTAGCATGGCCAGACATATGCTCCAGACCACAGAGACATCCTCGTGGCAACACACACTCTCATACATACAGATCATGAGGGTCGGCCTTCCCTCAACCACCTTCAAAATGATGTTTTTATATAATCAATGACTGAGTGCATGTACAGTAATCAACGGCTCAGTGTCAATTTTGTTGAAAAGGACAAACTTTGACAATAATAATTTTTAGCAACACAATGTCTTGCCCAGCACATACTATGTAATAGTCTGAACTCCTCAATAAGTTAATGCTGGGGATCCTCTGACAAAACCTTTTTCTAAGTTCCGCCCCCTGGTGGATCTCATATTCAGTATTACAGGATTATACTTTATACCATATACATATATATATATTATATCATTATACCATTATGCATTATTAACAACTTACATACAACTCTTAAAGTCAGCTTTTAGAAATGTTGTGTACCAAAAAAAAAAAAAAAAGTTGAATATTGCCTTCTTTTCTTTGACTTTATTAGACAGCTGTGGCATCTCACTGATGTAGAATCCATACTGTTTCCAAATTGAGAAAGGGCCGTGTGTAATTTATGCAGCTGGAACAGCAGCGGTAACTTTATTAATTATTTACGTCTTCTTACGTGTCATTGTGATTTTACGTAGCCAAACTAAACACTTTTCAGCAGAGCAAACAGCTGAGCTGTTTCTAAAGTAAAGCCATCGAGAACAAAGCAGGCGAGCTTTGGATGAATCACGTACCTTCAGAAACGCCACTACATTCTTATTTTCAGCAACAAGCAGTTGCTCTAATAATGAAAACAAAATTTCCCGATAGGTTACTTAAGTTGAATCCATGCAAATAAATGTCTACTTTCCATGTATAGCAGGAATGCCGTGTTTGCTGATATTAAAAAAGGCCTATATATTTGAGAGCTTTTGTTATTACTTTTGTAGTAGTTATATTTGTCTCACTTTGTTTAGTTACTTGTTTTTAGCTTTTAGTTTTTAAATATTAAACACCTCTAAAACAACATGAATTAATTGTATAAGAAAAACATGCATCTAATTCTTATTCCCAAAGACCCCCCCCCCCTTTAAATTAATTTAAAATGCAGCTTTATGCAAATAATCAAAACATATAGAATGGACACAAAGAAACTAGAAAAAGAGTGAGAATTTTTTTTAGTTTCTATGTTTTTGGGTATTTAGATAGATTTCATTTGAGACATCTTATAATATCACCGAAACAGTGAAGGTGAATAGAATGTAGTTTTTTAGAGAATTCAACTGCAAATCTAAGCCTCAACCCAATTGGACAATTGCTCCCCCTCCTCACAAATCCCGAAATAAAACCTGGTTAACTGCTACGGTACATCATCGCTACATCCGTTTTTTACTGATGAATGCTGAAGTCAGCACCAGCCTCTAAAATCCTTTATCAGGCAGGGTGTATTTCAAATATAGAAAAAAAACGAAAACAAAAAAAAAAACACACCAAATACAAAAAACAAACAAACTCAAATACAGAAACACTGCTAGTAGCAGAGGCTACAACAGAAAAGAGACTATTGCTCAGAGCTTTACTTTTCCGCTGTGATTCCAGTCTGATACGCTGCTCGGTTAGTGTTAGCTCAGCCCCTCTGAAGGGTGGACCAATCAGCAACCAGCGTCGGTGGTTGAGCACCTTTGTCTCACCCCTCCTTCACTGCGATTGAACAGGTGGGTAAAATGTGACAGTGACGAGCACAACGTTTTACCAAAAGTTTAACATTTTACCAAAAATGTTAGCACTCAGTGCAGATTAAACGCTCAGTGCCTTGGTGGGCTTTTGTTGACAATAATAAAAATAAAAAATAAACATGGTGCTTCCATGGATAAGATTTTTAATTGTTTTTACGATTAAAAAAAATATGGTATGCTCAGGAAAAATTATCTGGTGGGCACGGGCCTGAGATAGTTGCAGCAGTGGCGGAGTGCCGGGCGGTTTCAATGAATGCTCATTGGTTGAAATGAAGCCGAGGTCTACGCCCAGTAGGACTGAACGACTGGAGTGGACCCAGTCTGGTTACGTCAGGCTAAATGTTTTCAGTAATTAACCTGATGCTCTGGCAAACCTGTCACTCATGAAGTTAGTGAAGTTAAAAATGCGTCTTAAATGCAATATTTTGTTGTTGTTTTGTATAAACACTTTGGTTGCATGTTTCATATAATATTGCAAATATCTGCTGTTGACCTGGCGGTGTTTCTGTTTTTGCTTGTCTTTATTCATAGCATGGATTTCAGTGTGCGTTCTCTTTGCACACACGCAATCAAATTGATCACATTTTCTTAATTTACTCTTTCATTTGAACTCTCAAGGCCATCCTCATCAAACCCTTCAGTGACCTCTCATGTCTCACAGAGTCATCTGCATTTCTAATGCTCTTCCTTTGCATGTATTAGTGTTTTTCCTTCATAATCGTACCCCTCTGTATATCAGGCTACCACTAATGTGCATTGTTGAAGGATTTTGTTTTGTTTGTTTTGTTTTGTTTTGTTTTGTTTTGTTTTGTTTTGTTTTGTTTTGTTTTGTTTTGTTTTGTTTTGTTTTGTTTTGTTTTGTTTTGTTTTGTTTTGTTTTGTTTTTGAATTGAATATACATGGAGCCAGTGCATTAATAATCACTCAAGCTTCTCATTAGTGTAATTGTGTGTTACATTATGAAGGTCTGCATGCGAATGGGACTTTCTTTCTGTGCCACCTATGTACTAAACACATTCATACTTAAACACACACTGACACACACCAACAAAACTTTGAAAGTCACATAAGCAGGGAGGAGGCGAACATACCTCCCCTATTTTTCCTCTCCTGACATTATTGTGTGTGTGTGTATGAGTGTGTGTGTGTGAGCAGCGTTGACCTTTCTGCAACGTTGCCCCGTATTCACTGGTTGTCAGCACAGTCTCTGTCCCAGGCCATCCGTCTCTGCCACCAGTCAGTCCTCCAACCAATCCTCCATCGTCCCATTAACACAAACACACAGACACGCATGGACATCCGCATTCTTATATGTACAGCACGCATGCTCATGTGTACGCACACAACACACACACACACACACACACACACACACACACACACACACACACACACACACACACACACACACACACACACACACACACACACACACACACACACACACACACACATAAGCAATCCTCCTTTGTCCCATTAGCCTGGGATGAGGTGCTCTGCTCTGCTTTGAGCTTGGGCTCAGCGTGGCTACCCTGGGGGATCATTAAGGCCTTGCAGTGCACACACACACACACACACACACACACACACACACACACACACACACACACACACACACACACACACACACACACACACACACACACACACACACACACACACACACACACACACACACACACACACACACACGTATATGCCAGGCCTATGGTAAAGGGCTGAAGGAGTCCAGGTGGCCTGTTGTTATTTATAACAAAGGAAACAACACAGCAGAACTGGCTGACATCAGGCCCATGTGGACCCGGGACGAGGAGAAGTGTGTGTGTATCTGAGCTTTTCTTTCCCCTACTCATTCCACTATTTGTGAGTGTGTGTGTGTGAGGGAAGGAGATCACAGAAGGACAGCTCAAAGTGTCTGTCCACCGTAAACCCCCACCCTACCCCGAGACAGTGGTCTACCAGGACCACTGGAACAGATGTTGGCTCCAGAGCAACAGCAAGATTGATTGGTTTAATTGCCGGCACTTTGCTCTCCGGCGTCTGAATACCTAATGTCAACTTTTAAAGGATGTTTGCTCTCTCTCTCTCTCTCTCTCTCTCTCTCTCTCTCTCTCTCTCTCTCTCTCTCTCTCTCTCTCTCTCTCTCTCTCTCTCTCTCTCTATCGCTTTTTCTCGAGCTTTAGCTTTTTTTTTTCCTATGGCTGAAAAATGTGTCATGTTTTCTGATCAGTGGGGTATGTGTAGATGTGTATGTACAGTTTATCCTAACATCTGTTCAACATCTCCCTGGGAAGACATGGACTTCTTTCATAACAAACAGTTTGCGTCCTGTCGGCTTCTTCACTGCTATTTCGTAAACTCTTCCTCACTTTTTCTCTTTTTCTATCGTGACCTTGTCTCTTCATCAAACCACTTGACATAAAATATAGACATTACAGTCGGTGGTATGCTGTGTGTAGGGCTAACAGATGAAGGAGCACATTGTAGATGTTTTATCCTTAACATCTACATTAGAGGACCATGTGAACTTAACTTTCTCAGACGTGGGAGAGACTGTATAAATAGGGAGCCTGTTAATGTAATGCACATGTAAGAAATAATGCACAAAGTATTATTGTGCATTATATAAAATTGTACTTTTTAAGAAAGTACAATTACTAACCTTCTGGGAAAACAAAAAAATATTGTAACTTAAAAGTTTAAATCTGCCAGATCAAATCTCTTTCTTTTCAATTTACATAATCAGTTGATACAAGACATTCTGGGATATTTGAATTGTAGGCCTTTTTCGTCATTTTGATTTCTATATAGACTCTGATTTTGTTAGATGTTCAAGTTGATTTATCCAAGAACTTGATTTTTAACACCCATGCATCAATGCTTACCATGTACTCCATGTTTGAAAAGTCTTAGGATTACCAAAGCTATTTAAAAAAATTGCATAACTATTATGTTTGGCTCAAATTTAACCAGTTTTGATGTTTAACAACAACAAAAACATCCCAAAAGTGATTATTTTACCCTGAAATTTAAGGATGTTTCCTAAAGTGACTTAAAACGTGCTTAACCCAGTGAATTTGGGTCTGGGTACACCAGGCTTACAGAGACAGGCACCTGTTGGTCTTTGAGGTGTCATGGGAGATCCTCGAAACATTCAAAGAGTAAAACAGCATATAGGCATGATCATATATGCTGCACATGAGGACTGGAATTCATACGGTGCCTTGACACTGTTACCAGATTTGCACCTGCAAGTACAGTTATACCTCCATTGTTCCAAAATAACCTCAAATGAAACAAATCCAAACCCACCAATTCTCAGTCAACCAACAGAGACTAAGAGAGGGGTTGGGGGCGAGAATTATCATAACCTCAGCCATTTCAGTGACTGAGTTTATGACGTGAAGGAGCAGCGAGGACAGTGTTTGATGGTTATAATGGTTATAAATGGTTATATATAAACCCCACAGTTACGGAATATTTTTGTCATTTTTCAGCTTCAATGGAATATATTGAAATCATGGGCATTATGGTTGTAATATTTTCATGTCATAGGTAAAATAGAACATGATATTATGTGATAGTAGACACTCTCTGAAACATTACATGTGAATTAACCATACCTTAATGTCAGAAATGTATCAATTTTAAGTACATATATAGTTTAAATTTGGTATGATAACTTGTGAGGGAAAAGTTTGTGCAACAATTTGGATTTCGCTTCCTGTTACCCTGAACTGTCTTTACTCACTTTATTTGATACACTTTCGTTCTGAGAAATCCCTCTAGGAAAGCATTGACATGTTTATAGGCAGAGCAAACAAAATTAACAGCACAATGGAAAAACAAAAAAAGTCCTGTTATATTCACATAATCCTTCTACATTAAAAATACTCCATTTCAAAAAGCAATACCAGTGATGCAGTATGTTCTGTTAAAACCCGCCTGTGTGTGCCAGTAGACACAACCTTGCTTCGTGGGATCTTGTGTTGTAGTGTGTGTGTGTGTGTGTGTGTGCATCCTGGGAAGGTAGGCCAAGGATGGGAGGTGCTTGTCAAGGCCAAAAGCATGGGTTCCTGCACTGCGACACCCATCCTCACTCACCTACACAGATACGCACTTAAACACACACCACTACTTTCACCCCCCATATCATGCACTTCTCCACATCTGTCACTCTGGCAAGGGAGAGGGAGGGAGGAATAGAGAAATGGAAAGAGAGGAGGGAGGCACACAGCAGACAATTAATTGTGTGACCGGTTGGTGAGGCAGAAAGACTAAGAGAGAGAGAGACTGAGAAAAAGAGGAAGGGAGGGAGAGAATAATAAAGTGTCCCTAGTAGGCATTAATCTCCCTCACACTGCAGGCGTGTCAGTGGAGACTAGCTGGTGACTAATGCCACGTTTTGCATACAGTGGCCACAGACAAGAGCTTCCTCACCAGGCAGCAACACATGGAGGATTTAACTGCTGCTGTGGCTGTGAGACAGGCAGATCTGTTGGAGAGGGACTGAGGGCAGGAAGTAACATTTTCACTCTGTTAATTTCAAAGTCAGTGATATATATTTATATGACATTTTTACTTAATGCATCTTTATGAAATAACTGTCTGATATGTTACATGCTCAATTATAACACAACCACGAATGATTAAAGACAGATTGTCGGATTGAATCTTTCAGACAGAGCAATGGTATCTGAGCCAGATGACAAAGGGATATTCCACAGATATGGCACTGCACACAAAAAAAAATGGTTAAAACCAAAGCAGCAGTGTCCAAGATATCCTGGCAAGTCCATAACATGAGTAAATGATGACTATGAATATAATGTAAACTTGCTTGCATGTATAACAATCTGTGAAGTTCCCTTTTAAAATGTGACTCCTCTCTTTCCCCTCTGCATTTGGGATTTCTACCGAATCAAAATCAGAACTCTTGTTTCTTCAATTTTATCCCATTTGATCCCTGATTGGCTCCGAAGCCTTGATGACACTCCAGAATGGCTACGGACTTGCACAATGACCTATGTACAGACATGCACATTTCATACTACATAGTTGACACATTCTGTACATGTACCCCAGAAAATGAATACAAGAAGAGGAGCCCTTTAGTTTAGCTTTGGCTGCACAACATGAAGAAGTCAAGAACAGATTGTGTTCACTGTATTCCACATCCTATTCTTATGAAATGGTCATACATGCTTCCTTCTAATTATTTAACAACTTTAATCTGCAATACTTTTTAGGGAGGTCAATGCAATTTAATGAAAACATAATTTAAGCCTTTTTTAAACAGTCACGTCAAGTTGGATCCTGTTGTGTCTGTCGGAGCGGCACTTTCACACAACAAACAGTGCTGTCCAGTGATTTACCAGTCATTTCATTTTTTTCTGCTGGAGGCTTTTTTCTGACAAGATCTTTATTTACTGTATTTTGTTGAGTCCGACAATCCTCCATCCCACATATCCCATAATATAGGTAAATTCTACCCTCAAATGCAAGCCACATGAAGGTTTCCTAAAAAAAAACAGCCCTGGTCAGTAAGAGGGAAAGGTCGTGGTATGGTTTTAAATGATGATTTGGAGCATGTTGTGTGCTAAAGTTAGTACTCTCTTAAAGTTATGCAACCTTTGTTGTCATGGCAAAAGTAAAACCAGGTTTAAAAAAAACAAAAACTGTCCTGACTCCTGACTCATTATAAGCTCCAGCTGTAATTGTCTTTGATGTAAATCAGATGTGTAGATGCCAAAAAAGCTCATCAATTTTGCTCTTTGAATTTAATTGTCTTTACTATCTACTGTCTCATTTAATTTAAAACTACTTCAGAGTCTCATAGCAGAGACTGCAACATTCATATGGGGCACCACATGGATCTTTATAACTTTTCTGCTGCCAAAAAAGACAAGAACATTTCCTCTGCTGAACTCATTGTGACTTTATGAATTGTTATTTTCTTTGGCAGAGCAAACAGAGAGGAGAGGAAATGAAACTAGAGAATCTTGATCCCCATATTTGCCCTCTAACACACACATACACCCGTTTCTATTAGACAACATGTGGCTGGGTGTTTGCCTGGAGTGAATGTTCAATGTTAAAGTTACTATCAGCTAAGCTGCACTGGCATCTTAGCAATTTGCACAGATGTGTGTGTGTGTGTGTGTGTGTGTGTGTGTGTGTGTGTGTGTGTGTGTGTGTGTGTGTGTGTGTGTGTGTGTGTGTGTGTGTGTGTGTGTGTGTGTGTGTGTGTGTGTGTGTGTGTGTGTGTGTGTGTGTGTGTGCATGCGTGGAAAAACCTGAATACACACCAAGTCTTTGGAATATGTGTCTCAGTGGGGACAAAAGTTGAGGTCCCTCGAGGCAAAGTTATCTTTTTAAGGTGTTAAAACTTGGTTTTATGTATAGGGTTAGAATTAGATTTGGATTAGGTTAGGGTAACTGTTAAGGTTAGGCATTTAGCTAGGATGGATACGGTTAGGGTAAGGTGCTAGGAAATGTAAATGAAAATCCCAATGGACAGCGCTCTCTGTGAAAACACAATTCTGGATCCAAAATTAACTCAGATTGTGATGTGATCTCTGGCAGCTGCACATCCTCCTGTTCATAACAACAGACAGCAGCTGTAATGCAACGTGATCTCATTTAATCAAACACTTGAATCTACATTCATATGATTGGCTGAAAAGGAAAAAGGCATCTGATTGGCTACAGCATAGTTCTTGTTGAAAACATTGCAATTGTGACTGGAGCCATGCCAGTAAAGTCTCAAAAAACCTGCAAGCAAATGCAATGATGTTCACAAATTACACCCCTGTTTCAGAAAAAGTTGGGACAGGGGCATGTTTACTGCTGTTTTGCATCACCTCTTCTTTTAACAACCCTTTGTAAAGGTTTGAGAACTGAGGAGACCATATGCTGGAGTTGTTCAACAACAATTTTGTTATATACAGTTCAGGGTCTCCTTTGCTGTATTTTTCTTTTCATGATGCACCAAATGTTTCAATAGGAGAAAGGTCTAGACTGCAGGCAGCCCAGTTTAGCACCCAGACATGTCTACTAGGCAGCAATTCTGTAGTAATATGTGCAGCAGGTGATATGGCATTTTTTGCTGAAATAAGCAAGGCCTTCCCAGAAAGAGAAGTTATCTGATTGGCAGCATATGTTGCTCCAAAACCTGTATATATCGTTCAGCATTAATGATTCCTTCCCAGATGTGCAAGCTACCCATGCCATGTGCACTAATGCATCCCCATACCATGACAGATGCTGACTTCTGAAATGAGCACTGATAACAATCTGGATGGTCCCTCTCCTCTTTAACCTGGAGGATGCAGTATCCATGATTTCCAAAAAGGAAAGATCTTAGATTTTGATTTGTCAGACCACAAGACAGTCTTCCACTTTGCCTCAGTTCAATTTAAATGAGCTTGGGCCTGAAGATCACAGCCATCCAATAATGGTTTTCAGCCTAGTCCCGTGCGTAAAGATATTTCTCCAGATTTTCTGAACCTTTAATAATATTATGGACCATAGATGAGGAAATTCTCAAATTCTTTACAATGTTATGTTGAGGAACGTTGTTCTTAAATTGTTGCACTATTGCAGTCTTTCCCAGAGTGGTGAACCTCTCCCCATCTTCACTGCAGAGACTGAGCCTCTTTGGGATGCTCTTTTTATACCCAATAATGTTACTGACCTGTTTTCAATTAACCTAATTAGTTGTGAGGTTTTCGACCAGGTGCATTTTTTTTTGTTTTGCGTCACACAGCTTTTCCAGTCTTTTGTTGACCCTGTCCCAACTTTTTTGAGACATGTTGCTGGTATCGAATTTAAAATAAGCACATATTTTTTCGTTAAACAATGAAATCCCTCCATTTCAACATTTGATGTGTTGTCTTTATTTGTTTTTGCAATTAAATATGGGTTTATGGGATTTGCAAATCATTGCATTATATTTTTGTATTTACATTTTGCACAGCGTCCCAACTTTTTCGGAAAGGGGGTTGTACAAGAATGTATCAAATATTTCAAAATACATTTATCTATCATTTCTATTCCATATGTATATTCAAAATTAGATAAATCTGTGCATTTCTATTATGTATTGTAGCGTCCCTGCTTAAGGAAGCCGCCAGACGGTACCCGGTTTGCTGGAACTTTATTTGGAACAATACACAGGCTACTGTGGGCCGTAGCCAACGCCAACATTACGGCTCATTCTTACCGGTAGCTCTACACAGCATGTCTTCCTCGCACACACACTTGAACTCACTCTCACAACAAGGGAGGAGAACAGCCCCCCCCCCCCCCCCCCCCCCTCTTGGGTCCTGGCCAATCACAGGCGGCTGTCCCACCCTGTTCACTGTCATAGGTACAGGGATGACTGACAGGTCTCACAGCTTATCTAAATACAGCAACAACAAGCACCAACGCTGTAACATTTTGAACAGCTAACCTAACATGTCACCCAGGCCGTTACAATATATTCAAAATGAGATAAATGTGTGCATCATAAATACATTGATTTACAACCTTATCTTTCTTATATGTGGATTTTTTTGAATGATGAAAAATGTTTTAGTGTGCTCTATTTTTGTACTAAAAAAATATTTTTGTGGAGTCTGAAATGCAAGTGTGGATCCTTCTGTATGTATTTGTTGATATTGACACTGATCTAATTCTATACTTATGGCTTGGTAAGCACTTGAATAAGGCCAGTGTTCATTTTACTTAAAGCACCTGTGTTTTTTTTAACTTTAACTTTTTCAAAATCTGAAGAGACTATCGTAGTTTTTCAGCCGAGGCTTCACAACACGTTTAAATGGTTTGAACATCAGTTGTTTTTTTTGTTAGTTTTTTTATGTGATCTTGCCTGAACTTGGTGTGAAGATGATTTTGGAAAATAGTTTTAGTGCTATATTGATATGGAGACTATCTGGACTGAAATTGGAGCGGATACAAATAACTCATCTATCATTTCGTTCTATCATTTAGTGCTTTTCCTACTGTGACATGTCAAAATCTTTTCTGTAGAATATCTAAATTGTATAATAAGATATGCCCTAAAAATGAAATATAATTTAAAAGAATAATCTAAATTAAGTATTAAATCAGAAAATTAATCAGGTGAAATACCAGAGATGCAGCTCTATTTTTTTGAGGGACTTGTTGTCACATTTCTGTATCTGAGAATAATCCATTTCCAAGATAGAATAATAAGAACTCAGCTTTTGTTCTTCTCCTCACGTGTTGTTCTAAGTAATCTTCTTTTAATGTGTTAGACATAACTGCTGGGAATATTTGGACACATAATAATCCATGCGCATTTGTCTTAAACATATTAAACTAAAACACATTTGTGTATACCTCTTTATGCATTGATTGATATTGAGACAAATCTAATTCTGTAACATTGTGCATAACTGCCTTCCTTTTGGATCTCCCTGACATAAGTTCCTAAACATAGTATGAAGACCTGGTGTAAGGTTAGCTTTTAGGTCAAGGTTCGGCTAATGGTAAGGATTAGGCAAGTAGTACTTTCGCTTTGGAAACATGACTCTGTGTGTGTGTGTGTGTGTGTGTGTGTGTGTGTGTGTGTGTGTGTGTGTGTGTGTGTGTGTGTGTGTGTGTGTGTGTGTGTGTGTGTGTGTGTGTGTGTGTGTGTGTGTGTGTGTGTGTGTGTGTGTGTGTGTGTGTTGTGACTGCTGTGCTGTAATTGTACGCAGATGCTCCTCTGTGGTTTTGTGCGTATGAGTTGTCAATTGATTTCTCCTGCAGATCAATAGTATTTTAGCCCCTTAACTACCTTCCACACGTCATCCGTTATAACAGACAGCATACAGGTGTGTGTTTGTGTGTGTGTTTGTGTTTGCATGTATTTCCGTAAAGATATATTTGCCCTTTTTTTACTTATAAAAGACATGTATGAATCAGCATACACAAGGGGATGAAAGCTGGAGGAAAAATCGAAAGAAATCTTAAAGGGAGAGAGATTCACAAGCAGATGATAACTCTACATCTTGGTAATGATTGAGAGTCATGAGGCTGCCAGGTCAAAGCTTTCTCCTTCCTTGAAATACCAACTACAGGTCTCCAGGTAGAGGGGTCAATTAGCAATGTGTGCTTGTATTTACATTTTGGGCGATCTATCATGCTAATCGGTGGTTGATTTATCAGCCAGGTAGTGATTAATGCAAGGTTAAGGCAGCGGGTGTCCTGTGGCTGAAGGTAGATGGAAAACAACAAGTAGAGGTGAGGGATTGTTTTCCCTTTGCTCAGTAGGAGACGACAAGATTAGGACGGCGGTGAAATATCTCAAATTACAAGTGTCTTCTCGATATTTCCAATCGATCCAAATTAGCATGCAGAAAGAAACAGTTGAAGGGTAAGGGGGGATGGGAAGATGCTGTTGTCTTAGTTTTATGAAGGTTTTTTCTTTTTTGGTGGGGTGAGTGGTAGGAAAGCAATATCCTCTCGGCCTTTTCATCATGCAATGACGGGCCTAGGACCTGTCTCAGTGTGTGTGTGTGTCTGAACTGTGGCCCCATTGATCAAAGCCAGTGCTAGTGTGATGGGATGGAGGGACAAGGCTGGCCGTGGACACAGCAACTCCCCAGCTCCCTGCCGTCCTCCCCAACACCGCTCAGGCTGGCGTGGGGCCATTTGTCAAAGTTTTATCTGATTCCAGAGGTATTGGATCTATCAGTCATTGCGTATGAGAGTGGAGATTGACCTCCTCTATGGGCATTTTTCTAAATTAGAGCGAGCTGATATTGAGGAGACGTAGCCTGCCATCATAGGTGACAAACGCATTGTAAAGCAGCCTCATTAATACATAGTGTAACACTGTAATTTGATTGCAAGCAGGGTTTTCGGAGAGGAGGGGGCAGGTGAGATTTTGAGTTGTGTAAGAGATGTTTGGGTGGTGTCCCTGAAGTCTAAGTGGTTTCTTCCCTCTCCCTGGGTTTTAGATTGCCTTCCAGACTGACAAAGCACCTGCCAGACATTCATCAACGATCCCATCCATCTGTCCATCAGGTTGGCGGTCCACTCGGTCATCAACAGGTAATGCCTGGTGGCCTGGCTGGCTGCCTGATAATGAAAGATAGGAAAACATCACACACTCTGTCACCCAGTGTTAAGGCCCATATGTATCCCACTTAAGACAAAACATGCGTCCCATGCATTGCCTTCTCTGCATCCAATTCCTTTATGTCTCACTTTCCCTTTCTTTCATTGTTTGACCTGATTCATAATCATTTATCATGCTCGAGGAGTAAAGTCAAAGATCAGTGTTGTTTTGTAATTTTCTAATCTCATTTAAGGAAAAATAAGAATCTGTGTGTGTGATTTTTCCTGGCTAATGCTGCAGTGGTTGGACTAACAAGCAACCATTTGGGTACATTCCAACTAAATTGCCCTGAGTATGTTTAGTTTTCTGGCAGACAGCACTGGTTAATTGCCACTTAATTAGCTGTTTTACCGAGAATGCTTTGACCCACTTGGGACAGGTCTCTCATTAAAGGCAAAGCATCTAATCGTGGATTCTTAAAAACACCCTGTGTGGAAAAACACAATTATCAGCATTTAGATGCGTACGTTTTAGAATAGGTGTTATTCGGATTTTTTTATTGCACGACTTCACAGCTAATACTCCAAGGACTCACTGGCGGTGACGCAGGCTTTCAACTTTTAGAGTTTACTTTCTCCTTCACAGATGTGGGAAGAGGATGGTTATTTACTATAATTCTATACTGTACAGAATGTGCTGTTTTTATTTGAGTTATTCTTGGTGAGTCGCTGCGTACACCCATCATGTTTTGAACTGGGTGAATCAAGGGAAATCTTTAAAGTGATTTTCATGACAGGTACTCATTATAAGTGTCAATAAATGTGACAACGAAAGGGATCACAACAAACTGAGGAAAGTAAAGCATGGCTGTTTATCTTTGGATTTAGTATACTCTGAGTTGATGTCACTGTTGTTGTGTTTGCGATTATCGGCGATGCTGTGAAGCCTCAAAGGGCCCCCTCCGGTAACAGTTCACACCCAGTGAGCAACCCTTGCTCTGGCTCAGCACCCTCCTGGCTACATCAATATGCCCCCAAGTTTCTACAACAAGCCAAAACACACAAGCACGCTATTTACACTTCACTATCAATAAGAGCCTCATCTACAGACATTAGAGATTGAGCTCTGCTGGCAGGAAGAGAAGCTCTTCCCTCTGTAAACTTTCTTCCTGTGTTATCAGTCACACTTCAAACTGGCAAGTCAGACGCCCTGGATCTGAAAACTTACAGTCAAAGCTTTTAATTCTGTTCGGTTCGATGCCCCTCTCTCTCCCTCCGTGTCTGCCTGTGAATCAGTTCGCACTGACTAAGAGCAAAAGGGCGGAGATGTGCGGCTTCCACCGTACAGATATTGGCAGAGTGTCATCGGAATGAATGAACCGCTCTTGCATCGCAACTGCCAACTTGTCAGCTGCGAGCTGGAATGCATGACTGACACCCCCTGATTGGTCGATTTAATATAGAGAGATGGAGGGAAGTAGATGGTTGTCTGCCTTCCCTGAGCTCTGCTAGAGTGGGAGATGGAGGGAGAGGTGTAAGTCTATTTGTCGAAGACGTGAAGCGCTAACTCTCTAGGTATGGGCCTGTATGCCTTGTTAGAGAGAGGGAGATTTTTTTTCAAACGAGGGTGGGGTGGTGGAGGGGGTCGGAGAGTTAGCATGCAGTTTGTTATCGCTTCACCCGGGGTGTTCCTGACAAATCGACTCAGACAGCCATCAGACGGTCTGGCAGAACAAGACGTTTCAAAAACTGGTGTCAGACCAAAATATATGGAGGTTAAAGTTGTGAACAAAGCTCAGAGGTGCTGGCAGATGGATACACATTCAAGACCAAAGTATTCACCCTGTCAAAGTGGGCATATACAAGTACACAAAGTAAGACTCTTCCAATTGCAAAGCTATCATCATAAAACATAACTTGGAATTCATGTTAGTCAGATCATTGTTGTCTTAAATGTAATTTTCTTTCTAAGGTGCCACAGACACAGAACACTCCTTGGCACAACAAAAACAACTGTTTTATCAACTACTTCTTAACATTTCCACAATTTAATAAGAATTGCTTAAATATGATAAAGTGGGAGGCGAACCACTCCAGAGTGACAATGTCTAAACATATACTGTACCTTATAACTCTGGAACAACCTTCCCATTCATATTAGGTTGTCATCCACCTTTACAATGTTTAAAAGCCATTTAAAACCTATTCATTTTCACTGGCCTATCCACTTTGATCTTAACCTGGCACTTTTGTGTGATTTGTGTTTGTCTTGATTTTAACATGACTTATTTTTATTAATCCAGTCTTCTCGAATGTATGACTGTTTGTCTATGTCCAGCATTTTGGGCAACCTCTGTTGTGTTGTAAAATGTGCTGTAGAAATCAATTTTGATTGATTGATTGATTGATTTTGAAATGCTTTTGGTGATGAGTCTACCTTACCCACAATGCAAATCGCCCCCTGACAGTTGAGATAAAGTGTGTAATGCTGACTTGCCAAAATCAGTGTCTTGTGCCTGTAAGATATTTGTTTGTGTCTATTTAGGTGAGGAAGAACTTGAGTAGACAAAACTTGAGCCATTTCAGCTCCATTGTGATGAATTGGAATTCCAGTTGCAGACCGGGACTTGCCAACATCAGTGGCCAAATCTCACAACCAGTTTCCATAACCCTGTGGAAAGCAAAACAGCAAATTCTGTCATGGCAGCTTTATAATACCCATACTGGAAGGATGAATATCAACCACTCACATATGGATGAAATGTTTGTAGCCATTGGTCATGGCCCTGCAGTGTTAGACTGACCAAATTCCCTGTGACAGTCAGTGTCTATTTAGTGTCGGAGGTATTTTACCAAATAGCGCCTCTCAAACATAGTAAACTAGAAATAAAGGAGACGGACACTCGCAGAGCGCAGACATCTTCCAAGGCCAACAGTTCAGTCTTCTGTAGTATACAAATCTGCAACTGCAATCACTATATATATAGATATATTGATATAGATAGAAATATATCCAGATGGATATATTTACAAAACTATTAGAAGGATGCAATAATGTGCTTGTGCCTGTAACATTATTGTAGCTTCACATCTGAGGTGTTCTACTGATTCTGGTTCTTCCGTATAAACCCAGTGTCCCTAAATCCTCCTTAGCAATTTCCAGACAATTACTATTACCAATAAACGTTGATTGTGACATGCAGTCATTGTATTTCTACGATTGACTCTTTTTTTTTTGTCACTTTTGAACTTTAATACCATCTATTGGATTTAAAATGTGGGGCCAGTAGGCTAAATGCTTAGCTCTCACATTGTTAAGGAAAGAGGAAAATAATGAGTGGATCATACCCTTCATTTCACCAGTACTACACCCTTACAGATAACCAAACAAACAAATTGGTCCAAAAACCTAACCTCCTTTGGCAGAGATAATGAAAATGCCACAAATGTGTCTCAAAAATTGATGTAGATTGCAACATCAATACTACGTCCTCTGCCTACCTTGCGAGAAGGTGACACATTGTGAGTATTCTAGCTCTATTTCCACATCAGCCATCACCTAACAGTATTAACATCAGTAATTAGAAAAGATAATTAAATTAGAGATACATTGGTTGATTCAACAAGCACAATGGTCTTATTTCATCATCCGTTTACACACATTTCACCTCACCATGATGGATTTGCTGTGGAGAAAAGCAGTGTTTTTTCTCCACTGTAAGTCATTCTGCTGCTTCTTGTGGCTGTGTGGGACTCTAGTTTACTCTATTTGAGAAACTGCTGTGCAGCTGGATGGTGACAGGCCAAAGCAGAACGCACTCTGTTTCAGCATGTAATTTCATGTTACTGGGAATCTAACATTATTGTTTTTCCCCCCCGCGCTCCAATTTAGAGACAGATCAATATTCAGCTTTGTTTATCAAAGTGACAGCTCCTGGATATTGCATTTTGCATTTTTATGTTTTCCTTTATAAGCGGGTATTAAAACATAATATATCTGAAGTCTTGGTTTTATGTGCTGACAAAGGGTTAGGGAGGCGCTGTTAATGGCGTAAAACAGTTGAGGAATAGTGGCTGCCCCTGTTCATACACTCATTGCTGCAAATATCTATCACACACATCAGCATCAGTGTTTGTCTAAAGACGCTCTCTTTTGGCAACAGTCGTCGATAACAGACAAAACCCGCAGAGGAATTCCAGTAGGGGTCTGCATATGTAAGTGCACGCATGGACGTGAGTGTGTATGAGTGGTACATTGCTTTCTGTGTTTGTGTTTGTGTGTGTGCGCTTTGTGTATATACAGGGGCTTGACACTCAAGTCCCAAAACATGCATTATTTGCAAACCAACCATAAAGAAATGACAATGGCAACCCTATGCATACAAATCAGGGCCCATTATCCACCTCAGTCTGTCACTTAGCAAGCCGTATGTGAAGGGAGACTTGGCCGAGGGGAGTCGTACTCGAGGTCCTGATAAATGCCTTGGCTGATTCCCCTTGTGAGTGATGGAGCACTAACCCTGTTTAGCTTCTTTAATATACTTGTATTAGCATGAATAAATAACGACTGTGTCCGGATGCTACAAATATTTGATTGTGCCTCCATTATAAGCTGGTGTCTTCCTTCACATGATGCCACTGCGACTCTCTTGGTGTCACAGCCGTGGCAGACTGACATCGATCTTTATCACCTGCTCCCTAAATCAATTATAAACGCTGAGAGAGTGGCAGTGTGGGGCAAGGTGGTGATGATGACTGTGCGGGGGTACAGTATGGGCCATTCCTGCCTTGCAAAGCTGCCTTGTCTTTTTCCCTTTGGTTTCACAACAGAAAGCTCTGATGTGTTACGATGGGTGTCGCAGCAACACATGCTCACACATGCAGTTCAGCTGCACTTTAGAAGAGCTTACATGATGAATATCTTATTTTCCTTTTGTAACGCAAAAACAAAAAACAGTGTAGTGTAGCCAAGGCATCCAGAGCGCAATATGATGTTAAACTTGAAGGGTCATGATAAATGTTGTGTCATTATAACATTAGGAGGGAGGACAGCATTAGGAGAAGTGTGCCTCCGTTTATGGAGATGTGAAATGCAAAGGGTTGAGGCAAAAAACCCACCCCTTATATTCCAGAAAGACAGGTGCACATCCAAAAATTGGGACAATGATGACACCATTCTTAAATTTGATGTGTTTAATTTTGGAAAAGTGAAAAGTGCTCAGTGAACTTTGGGTAAATATTAGTAAATGTAGAAGTCTATGAACAGGATAATATGTCAAATTTGGAAAGGATAATGTGAAAATAAAAATTTAAAAAGAATGATAGATTATCATTAGTGACCACAGTTCTTGCTATGGCAATTGTGATTATTTGCATTGTACTTTGTACTTGCAACCTTCATTTTAGAGATTCAACAGAGTCCTGGAACATACTGTACCTCCACAGTGAGGCTTCCAGGAATCATCCTGGAAGATATGCTTAAGCACTTAAACTGATTTCTATCAGAAGAAAATAAATACATTAAAAAAAACAAAAAACAAAACAAATATCTTACCTTGTCTCTAGAGGTGAGCCCAGACATAAAAAAAAAAAAGAAGCATTATAACAACATCTTCATATGAAAGATAGACATCTTAAATGTCATATTAATGCATTTACAAATATAAACTTTATGAATGATTTGTTTCTGACCCTGAACTTTCATTGCTAAACAACAAGCAGCTGCTGCAAGCTAGCGGCGTATCTAAATCTTACTTTCAACTCCCCGTCTCTGTTTACTCTCCCTCCCTGACCGTCTGCTCAGACAGAGCCTGCCGCCCACACATGCAACATTAAGCCATTTGACCTCTGACTCTACTCTGACAGGATTGGTTGAGAGACAGACAGATACAAAAGCTGAAGATGCCACTTGTGTCAACCTGCACATAAAAATCAGCCATATTAAAGAGAATGTACATTTTCAAAAGCTTAATTTCAAAACTTGATTACAGACAAGTTTAACTTGTTCATATTTTTCTTAAAAAAATAAATTAAAAGAAAGTTGAGAGAAACAATATATTGATATGAACTATGAATACAAAACAGAAACATCACAAGTTTCAAAAACATTTAGTTACATTTTTTTTAGATTCACAGTTTAATTGTGGCAGATCAGTCTGCTGTAAGCACACACACTCAGTGTGGACAAAGAGGTACACTAATGTGCACAAATCACAAGTGTGACAGCTGCATAACAAAAAGACAATTAAAGGTGTGAATGTATACATCCACATAACAAATAACTAAACATTCTAGTGAATGCAAAGGCTGAGGACACTGATTGTGTGTGAGGAGTGTGTATGCTTTGTGTACAGTATGTTTTGTGCATTGAGCATTTTCTAATGTCAGTATGTCCAAAAACTTCAACTGTTTCGTTGAAAGCGGGATATTGAAGTTTACAGGTCACTCTGCGTGGCCTTTACCAAGTATGTGTTTTCCATAGTGATGCTTCAATGAATCATCTAAATATAAAGGGGGCATCTGAGAAGTTTAAAATATATTGTCTATGGCTTGAAAAAAAAAAAAGAAATGACATTTGAAAATATATATATAGAGAGAGAGCAAAAGTAGTATTTACTGAGTTTTGTTTCTTTCACTTTCCTCTACAATGCCCTACTTTTTACAAACTGAAAGTAGTACTTCAGCGTTCATTTAGAATAATGAAGCCTCCAATAATATCTACTCTCTCCATTGAATGTAATCCAGGCTTTGCCAAAATGTTATTAGACCGATCAGACAACACCACTGAAATAACTTTATTCGCAGAGTTGTAATGAGTGTTGGGGTATAATGGCCACTGTGCACTTGCAGTAATGTGATTGGATGAAACACAATGATTATTACGCGTGAATGAAAAAGATGATACAAATCACCTGATTTAATTTTGTTGACAAAACCTTTTACTTCCTTCAAGTCTTTCTTATGTTTGTAAACTTTGAACAAAACTGTATTTATATAAAATGTCCTTCTGTCACATGTAATGTACATTAATCTAAGGGACTTTAGTACTTCCTAAATGTTCTATGGCAGCAATTGTAATCAAGACCATGACAAAGGAGGAAGCAAGGTGATGGTATTTTATAATTGTAATACTAATTCAATGAAGAGAGATCATTTGGAAGCAAATAATAATATTAATTGAAGTGATGACAAGTTGGTGGTTATACTCTGACAACGAGAGAGTGATGTCCCAGATGAAGGTTGGCGATGGGACAGGGCACCAGATGCTGGAGCTGCTGGAGCAGAGAACGTGTATGGCTGATTGAAAGTTCTGTTGAGGCTCCCTGGACAACCACAAGGATGGTGTCGTGGTGGTAGTGGGGAGGAGGAGGCAGATTCAACATTAGGAGTTCTGAAAGACAGAATGACCGAATTATAACATTTAAATAACAGGGAGGAGAGACTGATCTTAGAACAGAATAAACAGAGCATCAGGAACAGCACATGTTCACCCACAGAGGAAAGGAGTTGAAATGTGAGGTAACAGATATTTATTCTTTATTAAACGTACGCACAATTGTCATTAATGTACGAATGTTGAACCTAGAAAATATTCGACTTCATTATAGATTACAGCTGCTTGTCATCCTGTTGATTGGGCATCATATCAGAAAACACTTCTACATGTCATTCTAGACGGCGTGGACAAAAACATATCTTTTCATTTCATCTGGAGGTCATAATGTTTTGAAGGCTGAACCAACGTAGATTCAGTCCGCAGTTACCTCAAAATGTCTCTACAGTATTGATCAAAGTAAGTTTGTACAAATTTGAAAACTGAAACTGGAAAAAGTGATAACTGCTTCCTGTTAGCTGGTTGATTTGAAACTGTCTCCATTTTGGTTTATCACATGCAGCACAGGACAGGAGAAGACAGGAAGAGGTGGCTCAGCACAGCGTAAGCGTGTGCAGACCACTGGAGTGTTGAGAATCTCTCTTCTCAGTGCAGAATTGAGACTGACATTTTATAGTTTCCATTGAATTACACCTCATCTGAAATTCACTTTGAACAGTTTGAAATCTTAACTTCCTTTTTGGCATCTCAGGGTAAAAATGATTGCTATTTATTTATTTCTCGAACAGTCTTGATCTGTCAATCATTTCCTGTGATCTGAAGATTCACAAGCGCGCTGAGTGAAGAAAATCAAAATGAAGTAAATAGGTTAAAATGTACATCAGTTATTCATCACAAACTAGATCAACCAAAGTCACATTTTCTCCCTTTTCTTCATCATAGCGAAGTGCAAATACTGACACATGTACTTCAAGGCTCCCCACTGCATTTTCAAAGAGGGGATCTGGCTTTATTAAAAATTCATGAGGTCATATTAATTAGAGACAGAATATTTTCTTGCATGAGAGTGATGAAGAAATAAAAAAAAGAAGGAAGCCCGCAGGATCGTTTTGATTCGGCTGGCCTCAAAATGAATGGAGAAGGTGAAAGGCACAAGGCTAAAACACATGCTTTGTTCTGAGGGCAGTCTCTTTGTTCATCAAACCCACGAGTAATTTGTTCTCCCGCCCCCACCTTACGCACACACAGACACACACACACACACAACACACACACACACACACACACACACACACACACACACACACACACACACACACACACACACACACACACACACACACACACACACACACACACACACACACACACACACACACACACACACACACACACACACACAAACACTCCTCAGCCATATTTCTCCTTTATTGTATATTCTTTTTTAGTTGAGTGCCGCTGATTTGAAATGCTAATTAAACATATTTGTAATGTATTCACCAGGCTCATCAAGGCAGGCTTATATATCAAAGTGTCCAAAGTTGTATTGATGTTGGATATCAAAGAGGTGATTACTTAGTATCATCCAGAATTCGTAGCTGTTAATTGTCTTCATCCCGATCCAAAATTATTTCTGTAGTGATAATATGGTAGACATAGGGATGTTTTGTGCTTCTGCGGTGGTTCGTACATACATATATAGATACGTAGATATACATGTGCAGTCTTTTCCCAGCCTGTTGTATACGATTTTATTGTTCTTTTCATGTTTAAATGTTGTCCAACACATTAGCAAGAACAACGTGTAAGCCCTCATTAACGTATGAAACTCGCAAACAAAGAAGCAAACAAGCGAGCTTCCTCCAGTATCTTGTCAGTGTTGCACAGTACATGTGTTGACTTACACACACACACACACACACACACACACACACACACACACACACACACACACACACACACACACACACACACACACACACACACACACACACACACACACACACACACACACACACACACACACTGCCTCTCAGCAGGTAAAGAGGCGTACATATGGAGTGTGTGTCCACATCATATCAACAATCAACAAAAGACGCACTGTAAAATACATGAAAGGAAATAATTCATTAACAGCCTGGTTTACATTTTTCCCCATTTCCAACTAATTAGACTCAAAAACAATAAGAATAGCTGCATTTCTATTTCAAACAGCAACAATAAAATTAATGCTGATGGTAAAATACTCAACGCTGCTGTGCTCAAAAGGCATCATGAAAACGAAAAAGAACAATGAGCCATCAGAGGATTCTTTTTTTTTTTTCACTTTCATTTTTATGCATCCTTCCTTTCCAATAGTGGCAATGATTCCTGCTGTCTCTTTTTTCCCCTTTCACTCTGTGTGTCTGATGTAGCTAATGTCATTAACTCTCCCTGCCACTTTCCAGGTCACTAATTCTTCAGCTCTGAGTTCATTGTGCCCAGACTGCAGTGCTGTCTCCATAACGAGGTTATTTCTGGGTTATTACCCTTCTCTATGATATGGCACCTGATGGGAGGCATGCAATTGATATAAATCAAAAACAGTTTGCAATGAACAAATTGAATTATTGACTAATTGTTGCTCCCCTCCGTCCCCTAAATCTGCATATTTCATTTTTATATCAGAAAACAAACACAATGGACACCTTTACTTCTTTTACAACTGGGATCAATATGCATTTGGGTACATTTCCAGGATAAAGACATTTGATCAGGTGTCTCTGAATTTACATGTAGTGTTATTTGCATTCTCATTATCTCAGCTCTGTAGGCGTTATGGTCAATATGTAAATTAGGTCAGGGGATTTGAAGGGTTTGTCAACAACCATGCTGTGTCCCAGATCAAGCATTATAATGAGCTGCTTCAGGACAGCAAGAGGAGGCAAGTTACAATAGAATGAGAATTATTTTTCTTTAACCTTCATTATTCAGTCTCTCTCTCTCTCTCTCTCTCTCTCTCTCTCTCTCTCTCTCTCTCTCTCTCTCTCTCTCTTTTGTTTTTGCAGCAGCTTTAAAAAAAAAATTGTTTTGGTGGTTCAATTCTTTTTTCCGATATAAATGCATAAATTGACAAAAGTTTGCAAGCCAAGGATACAAATTGTATTTTTTTTTTAACCAGTACATCATGAAGAAAGAGTTATATGCACTCACTTTTCATGATAAGTATACTGCACATCACAAAAATAACTGAAAATATAATCTAATCTTGAAACTTAAAGAACTGAGGATCAAATGTGACAGGGATTTTGAAAATGGTAACTCACCGATAGTGGAAGGGGAGGAGAATGTCAACTGATATGATCATAAAAATGGCAGGTTTATATTGCCATTTTATAACTGGTGAGTCAGACTAGACTTCAATAGACTGTGTTTTGGAAGCTTGGAAATGGCAAAGTTCCCAGTTGGGATTGTTCACATGACGGATTTGTTCTGTTTGTATGTCAGCTGCAAAGTAGCGGAAAATAAAATGGTGTCTAATCTACATTATGATCTGTTACAGTAATGGTATAAGTAGTGATCCAGCAGGCTCATTACATTACACAGAAAATACCTACATGCCAAAAATAAATTGATGAAAGTAATTGCAAAGTATCGTTTAACACCACAACACCCTGCTCTAATTAGTATGACCTAAATTAATCTTGAAGTGACTTATTTTTGCACTGAGCAACTAAATATCTTCCTTTCACCACAAACGTCGCCTTGTCGAGTGGCAGAGATAATACCAGTATAACGGGCGCTCAGGTGTATTTTCCCACTCAGAGGTCAGAATTTACACACGTGCTCGTACAGGCACCATCTTCTGTAATAAGGTTATTATTTTGTCTTTATAATATTTATAACACATACAGTGTGCACAGAGAGACCACATTTCTCTTCACCCAATTGCCTTCTGTTCTGCCAGTCAGACGGTGTGGGGTTTGTTTGAGATGAAAAGAGGTTGAAGAGGCTTGCTAACTGTTGAAGCTAGTTTTATTTGCGTCATAACGCTTTTAGCAGAGCTTCTATTGAGAAGTCTTCCTTCAGGAAATCAAGACCTTTATTACATTTTTAGTCACTTACGAACAGCACAAGCTGTAAATGTAACCCACAATCTGGCAAGCGTATTTGTGGATCAAGCTCAAACAGAGTTCCAGAATATTCGCTCTTGCTCTGTTTTATTATTCTTGAAATAACTGGTTCTTTAACTGCTCAAGGCTCCACTTGTTGATAGCATTGGCTGTAGTTTGCTCGGCAGGAGTGGAGTGTGGTTTTAGAGCTTTTGCATTGAAAAAGGCTGCCTGCTGTGACTAATAACAGTGCTGATGAGAATGAATGCAAGAGCTGAAAGATGCTGGAACCCTCCATAGAGCAGAGACAGGCTGCAGAGTCAGATGCAGTGGGAATAATTTTTACAATATTTCACATTTGGTAAGATACTGAATTGGTGACACTAATCTTGGGTGTCCACCTTGAAACTGTGGTGACTGTATACTGTAGATCGTCTTTGCTGACAAGTTGAAAATGAGTGTGAGGCATCCACGTTTTAGCTTCTTTGCAGTAACATCTATTAAACCATTGTGTACAGTCCCGGTTACAACTTTGTGTTCTTTCAGATTCCGTTTTATTGGCCAAGCGTATTAATTAACAATGGATTTAAAACTTTTTTTTCAGTGAATTTTCACACTAACACAGTAAACATAAACAGAACAAGAACACCAAATCTTTACAATTTTCAAGTAAATTGTATTTATACATTCCTGAAAATATACTTTATATGTTTTTTGTTTTTTTTAATTCCTTCAAAGTCTTTGTTATATGAGTGCATAGTCCTGGGTGTAAACTGGAACTTGA
Organism: Brachyistius frenatus; assembly: GCF_029030835.1. Lineage (NCBI taxonomy): Eukaryota > Metazoa > Chordata > Actinopteri > Embiotocidae > Brachyistius > Brachyistius frenatus. The sequence continues at coordinate 866,779 of NW_027210685.1, forward strand.
CAGGTTGGCAAGGCATACGCCCACAAGGCAGTAATTCTAGTTTCCTTATTAGGTATTCAAATACACAGTTTATTCATACCAGGTATAAACATGTTTCTATAGATAAACAGCTTTCTAAGACACCACTGGATGGATCTCATTCATACACAGTATCAACTGGCAGAGAGTGAATAAGGAGGGTTTTTGCAAGAGAACGTGGCATTTCTCTCAGTCTTTTTTTTTGGTATTTGCCCTTGCAGTCCAATTTTCAATTATCCCATTGGGGTAAGGCAGAGTCGGATTCCCAGACAATCCCATTTCCAAGAGGCAGGCGAGGCGTGAATGTGAGCGCATGGGAGCAGAAGAGTGACTGGCAAAGAGAAAGAGGCTGGCATTTGACTCTGCTGAATAAGCCCAAGGTGTGCAGTTTGCTAGGTTAGAGGGGTTTCAGATGAGAGGGGAAAAAGGGAGGAGAGGTGGGGTAAAAGAAAGAGAGCGCTATGTATGGTGTTGGTGTTAATGAGGGAAGTGAGGTGTACGGAGAAAAAGCACGGGGGTGATCTGAGTTTCAGCCTTGCTCATTATGGCCTGTCTCATTGAGAGGTGAAATGAGGCTTGCTGATGCCTCAGTGTGGAAGGTATCGTCCTTGTCAAAGTCACTCATGACAGCAAAGGCAAAAAACCTTCATCAACTCCATTAACAATACTCAAGCACTCTTAAATGTTACTTTGAGTGGCATCCAAATGTCAGAGAAAAGGATAATGTAACATTAAAAGAAAATGTCTTTTGTAACAGTCCTGCCGGTGATGAGCATGATCTAACCAGAAGAGAAAAAGCCACAGCAACTATCATTGAAGAAAGAAATGCTTTGTTAACTTATTAAAATTACAAAGATGGGATGGAAAAAAAGCAAATCTCAGTAACTCAAATGTCAATGTTAATGTTTCCAATAAAATGTTGTGCTGTTAAAAAAAAAAAAAAAAAAAAAATTGGCAAAACAAACTGTATTTTTTTGTATTCCCATTAGACACCTATTTGTAATCATATTTGTGCGAAAAACAAATTGCGTTCAATTTAAATACATCATCACAAATGAAAATGTGGCAACTGTGTTTTTAATTAATGGATTTGCTCATTTTGATCCACCTGTTTAATGCAATGTTTTTTTTTTTTTTATCAGTCTCTATTTTGCTAGTGAAGAGGCTGACATGCAATGAGAAACTCTGTCTGGACTCAAACAGGACAATGCGGTTTCATCCTTCCCCGACTCCCCTGCTATTATTTTGTATTATCTAGACTTTTTGCTGGAATAGAAACATCTCACAGAAGTGGAAGCATATACAGCATAAAATAAGGGGCAGATATTAAATCAATATTTTTCTATCAGTTTTAATTCCATTTTGCACGTTTTGATATGCCATTTGTGTCTTTTACATTTCCAATCTGGGGTCATTACCGAATAGTCACACTTACATACAGTTCAATCACATATGGTCCACTGTAATAACCCTGCAAAGCAGACCCAGGAAAGTGTCTGAAGCACTAGTACTTAGTCAACTGGGGATGGTTTGACGAAATAATCATACCTTCCCTTCTTGGGCTTTTCCCCAAGTTCTCTTTGGCCTTATTAAGCTTTTACCAGAAATTACACACACAGCCTAAGAGGTAAGTGAGAGGTGGCCACAAGTGGAATATATTAGTTAGGCTCACCAATAGTGTGACATCCTTGACATGCTCCACAATATTGTGCAACATCTGATTTTACAGACTTCAGGGCTCGTCCGGGATTTGAATCCAGGACCTCTCGCACACTAAGCAAGAATCAGACCCCTTGACCAACAAGCCAGAGTGATGAATTTGTTGTTTGACAAAACATCGCAAGAAAAATCTAAATATTCACATTAAAAAGGTGTAATTGTGTCCAGGGACACAGCCGCTTCAAAGGGGTAAAACAAGGGTAAATCTTACCCCTGTTCGAGCTTAAGCTTCTCACAAAGGGGAAACACTTTACCAAACCCCAATGTGTCATATTTTGCCAATAAAGTGTCAAAAGGTGCAGCGTCAAAGTCAGAGTTTTGGCCTGGCGCATGTAACACAAAAGTAAAATGTGTCTGGATATTGCTTATTAAGTTCGTCTGGGCTTTTGGACACCAAAGGGGAAGGGCCCACCTCAGGAGCAGTAAGTACTCTGGTGCTAGCCAAGTCATTTCCTAAGGCCTGGAACACACTGCTTACGTGGCGTGTGATACCTCTCACACTCAGCTGAGGCTTGGTTGTGTGTGTGTCCACAGCGGCTGCGTGTCAGCGGCTCTCACCATTAAAATCAACGAGTTTCTCTTCTATAATAGCTATCAGTATAGTATTTTTGAGGTCTGACAAGGCAATAATTGTAACCAAAAAGCAGGCACATGTTTTTGTTCACCCTCGTTCATAGCGAGACACAGACAGACACAGGCGCTCACACCGAGACAGAGAGGGAGGGAGAGGGAGAAAGTGGGGAAAACGCTGCTCTTTACCTGGTAAAGTGTCGTCATGATATAATTAGAGTTTACACTGGGTTTTTGCCATGATTTGTTATGGCCCCAGGGGCCTCTACTAGGGCTTGTGTGCTGTATTTGCAGTGTTTGTGTCTTCCAGCAACACTGGTTCCTAGATTGGATGTGGAGTCATCAGGGCAACTGGAGGCAGCTGGCCACTGTCTCCAGGTTGCCTAAAAGCTGCCACTTCCATCAGTCTGTGGACTGTCTGCTCCACCGGGTCCTACGTCAGGCTGTGCCAGCTACCGCTTGATGTTGACGTTGCTTTAATTTTCTGGACAGCATGTTTTCGTCTTTAAGTATTTTTGTTAGAACAGTTTTCTTGACCCTTTTGCTAATTTTTGATTAAATAAACAACATTATTTTAGTACAATCCTCTGTGTGCCTCATCATTTGCAATGGTCACAGACTCGGGCCATAACAAATTGGGGGTTCGTCCATTTTAAGTTTTAAACCGCGGTAGCAGTGTTACATTTTTGGGGGTAAAGTATAAATCACTTGCAGTTTTTAAGGTGGAGTTAAGGTAGAGCGCTTTATTCTAAATTCCTGCCTCTCCCCGGTATTTGACAGGAAGTGACGTAAGCGTGGAGGATTCCCCAGGAGAGTGACATATTCCCCTGGGGTTCCTTTTTTCTTTTGCGCTCGGTTCGGAGGCTCACGTGAGGAGTTGAGTGTTTTCCCTCTGTTTTTTGGTGCAGAGTTGTTTGTATTTTTTGCCGCAAATTTGCATCATCTAAAGTTGTTACGGGACAAAGGAAGGTCAATGTTGACCTGTGTTTTCTGTGCAAGCCATAGTTTAACTGACTCCCCTGTAAGCATAGCTGCTTTTTTTTTGTGGCTCATTTGCAGGTGAAAAGTGGTGAGAGCGTGGCTCGGGATCACATCTGCACTTCTGGCAGTTGCCAGCTTGCTGGTCACTTTGCGACACTGCTGTTTTTTTAGTGTGTAGGACCTGCCATCAGTATCCCCTGAAGAATTTGTGTGAAATTTAAATTTTAACTCAAAAACAAGCGTCACCGAGTTCATCTAGTCTGGCTGGTGCTGTTTTTTCTGCGGATTCAGTCCCTGTTTCAGCTTTAAGTTTTGAGCAGCAGAAAGAAATGATGGTTTTAAAATTGCAGTTGGAAAAAGAGGAGGAGTTGGCTATAGAAAAACTGCGGCAAGAAGCTAAGTTTGACAAGGCCTTGACTTTAGAAAAGATCAGGCAACAAACAGAAATGGCTAAGTTGGACTGAGAAAAGGAAAAGTTAAGTCTGATTAAAGAGGGTAAGATGATGAGTGACACATTTAGGAATGAAGAGCTGTTTCGGGGCAGGAAATAAGTTGATGTATTTTTCACTTTGTTTGAACACGTTCCAGATTCCAGAAGGTAGTCGGACGGAGATCGTACAATATCGCTGCAATGTTTGACTGGACGTGCTCGGGAGGTTTTTTCCTCGTTGTCGACAGCTGACAGTAGTGAGTATGCAAAAGTTAAAGGCTGCAATACTCAAGTTGTATGAACTGGTTCCTGAAGCTTATCGGCAAGGTTGGAAAGGTTGGAAAAAAGGAGATAAGCCATACCTTGAATTTGTCCATGATTTGGTGACATACTTCAATCGGCGGTGTTTGGTGTCGGATGTGAGCAGCTTTGATGATTTGTGCAACTTGGTGGTGGTTGAGCAGTTTAAAAATTCAGTTCCAAAATAAATTAACGAGCGGGAAGCTGCAGCTCTTGCCGATGATTACTTACTGACACATACAAGTAGGACTGTGGATCCCTGCTTTGCCTTTGCCCGTGGCAGATCAAATGGTCCTGCTGGGGGGGATGTATTTGTCTGGGTGTCCAAATGAGCATTTTCCATCAGAGGGGATGGCGGATCGTGATCTCAGTGAGTCCATTAAGGTATGCAACTTTTGCCATAAACATGGTCGGAGGAGAGACTGCGCTGTGTTTAAATCTTAAATACAACGGTGTGCAGGTGAAGCCGGCTGCATTTGCTGCACCCATTTCTGGTGTGGGTATAGCCGTTCTGCCCAATGGAAAGGTACAACATTTATTTTCCAAGCCTGACTTGACTTTCTACTTGCCTTTTGTTTCAAAAGGATGTGTCACTTGTTGGTTCCGATGAGAAAGTGCCAGTGACTATTCTACTTGACACTGGATCGTCAGTTTCCTTCATCTTGTCGTCTCTTCTGCCTTTTTCAGGAGAAACCAACACTGGTGCCATAGTACCTGCACTGGGCATGTCCATGTTTCACGTGCCAGTCCATAAACTTGTTTTTTTTCTGACTTGTTTGAAGGTGAGGTGAAAATGGGAGAGCGTCCTGGTCTTCCTGTTCAGGGTGTTACAAGTGGTCTTGGGAAATGATGCGGATGGAGTACGTGTCTGGGCTGATCAACGTAAGCACCCAGTTATTGTTTCCCTGCCGATCGGTAGCGATGAGACGGATGAAAAAGAAAAGCAGATCTCTGGTGTGTTCAACGTGTGCGCTATTACGCGTGCCACAGAGATGGCCAGCTGCGTTGCAAACGTCTTGTATGAAAAACTTGAATGCTGACATTGTTTTACCTGTATTTTCTTTGTCTGTCACTCCATTGTCTGCTTCACACAGTGACCTGGTGAATGAACAGAGGTCTGATCCCACATTAAAAGAGTTGTTTTGGAGTTGCTTCGGCATGTTCTGCCAAACTGCGAGTTAAAAAAATGTGTGCGTGGTTATTTTCTCCAGAATGAGGTGCTGTTGAGGAAGTGGGTGTAACATGGCGAAAGTTATGTGGAAAAACCTGTGTATCAGATTGTTGTTCCACCTAAGTTACGTGCGTTGGGCCGAGTATGTTTTGTGTGTTTATGTACCAGCCACACAGGCAACACTTTAATACATATGTAAAAGCTGGACTTGCAGAAGTTTTGAAATGAGTGCCATTAGTACATTTTCTAATGTGTGTGTGTGTGTGTGTGTGTGTGTGTGTGTGTGTGTGTGTGTGTGTGTGTGTGTGTGTGTGTGTGTGTGTGTGTGTGTGTGTGTGTGTGTGTGTGTGTGTGTGTGTGTGTGTGTGTGTGAGTGAATATAGAGCTTGTGGTCTGTGTGTGTTGTATTTCTGTACTCTACCTGTGTGGTCCACACAGTAAAGCCTGCCTAACACCTCGTGCTGCGGTACTGTATGTATGCTCTTCACCTCATGTGTTCCCTATGTATGCGTGTGTTTGCCACTTAGTGTGAGTGAGAGCAGAGTAGCGCTGAGATGGCAGCTGGCGAGGCTAATCCCTGTACGTGAGGGACGCGGCCCAGCCCCCAGTGTCACCCAGACCTGCCAGGCCTGACGGAGGTGCTTTCAGCCCGGCCGCTTAGTGTCACCCGTCCCCTGTCACTCAGTCCCATAATCACCCGCATGACTGACAGACAGGCCTTTCCCTTTGATGGTGCAGGGGATTTTAGAGGAGAGCCATGGAGCTGCAGTGATGATCCGCCCTGTGTGTGTGTGTGTGTGTGTGTGTGTGTGTGTGTGTGTGTGTGTGTGTGTGTGTGTGTGTGTGTGTGTGTGTGTGTGTGTGTGTGTGTGTGTGTGTGTGTGTGTGTGTGTGTGTGTGTGTGTGTGCGTAAGGGTGGATGCCACTAGGAGGGCTGCTTTTCATAAGGGCGTAAGATGATGATTCTGATCCAGCTTAATGATGAAGATGAAGATGGTGGTGCTGAAGATGATGATGAAGATTACCTTGGTAGCAAAGTGTGCCAAAGATGTGTCATGGTGAGGGAATCAGTGGGGTAGCCACTCCACTAAGGCAAAGCCAGAGGGACCAAAGGAGACAGCAACACAAAGCCACGGATTTACTCAGTGTCTGGGTGTGTGTCTGTTTGTGTGTGCGAGGAGGAACGAAAGAGTGTGTGAGTTTAACGGTGTCACACACTTGCACACACTTCACAGTTGAAGCGGGAAAATCTGAAATACACATGTAATCGCACGATTATGATAATACACATCAAGTGTCATCTTAGTTGATATTCTGCATGTGACAGGGAGTCGAGTTTGAGTGCAGCACTATCAACGGCAAGGTTGTTCACAGAAATCCTGTCAGGCCTCTGGCAGTTCAGATTCCTATTGACTCACAGAATACAGTAACGTTGCCATGTGTACGTGTTGTGAGAGGATGAGGAGTAGGTTTGCAGTACTCACTTGTGCTCATGCTGATGGGTTATCATATTTCTGTGTGTAGATTGAGTAAAAATTTGAAACAAGTTCGTCTTGACAAAAGGTGTTTGTGAATTCAACCTCTTTGTGAACAACATGTCTTGAACCGACTTTGATTTAGACTGTTGCAATTTGTGAAGTCATAGCTCAGTTAAACTAAAACATAGAGACATAAAAGACACACTGCAGGAATCAGAAAAGTGCACTTAAATATGTACAACCTACATGTCAGTAGAAAAATGTATTCTGAAAATAACAACATACAAGACAGCTAGCCAAGCGAAGGACATAAAATATATAATCAATCACTCAGTGTAATATTGCATTGTTTATTTAATATCAGGGGAAAAAAAATACATTTTATTTATTGCATAACTTTCCTTTGTTCAAGTTATTCCATTAAAGGTTGCTTTCATCCAGAAGTTGAGTGGGTCTCACTTTTAATCTTTCATGTTTCTGGTGTTTGTTTAATAGTAAACAAACACCAGGAACATGAAAGATTTGCAAGGAGTCAAAATATACAGCTCCATATAGTCATAAATACTGGAAAAAAAGACAAATTAAACTGAAGACATTAAACATCTGTAAACTACAGAAATGCTTGCCAAATATAAACTTCGACCTGTTGCTCTGCGTCTTCCTCGGGCTGTAATCCGCCCTCCGTTCACTGAGGAAGTAACGAGTTGAATTAGAATGGAAAGTAAGATCAAAGCACCAATTTGGCCACCGCTACCAGCAACTAAAACATTTCCAAAACCTCCAGTTACATCTTTTATTTCATACATTCAGAAAAAGATAACAAGACTCTAGTTAAAACGTAGACATACAACAACATTTCCTGACTGTCAGCAGCCAGCTTAATCTCAGTAGCTACAAGCTGCAGTCCAGCTGCTCTCCAAAAGTAAAGCTGTTCTTTGAAATGCATCCAAAATAGGCAAACAGTTCATTTACAGGTAACGTTAATGGGATAAAAACAGAATATTGTTATTTACAGATGCTGAATTGCTGGGTCCAATCAAATAGGCTAAGGCCCCCAATCTGAGAGGTCCTGGATCCTTTTCCGACATAATCTGACACGAAGAAAGTCCTGGACTTATTTCAAGCAATTCTAATGTAATTACTGAATTTCAAATAGTAATTCCTGCATTATACTTGTTTCTTAAAAATCAATCAATACACGAGGTATAGCAATTGTAACATTTTCCTTTGGGCAGAGTTATTCTTCTCAGCAGTGGCATGTCGTAACTGTGGCTGTAAATTAAAGGTTTGAAAACAAGGTAAAATCAGCCAAGGGTTGAAAGGGTTAACATAGAGTTTGATTGCAAGCGTGTATATTTCGGGCCACATAAGCATTTCTTTGTCTGACTCTGTGTTACGTTTTCCCAAGCTGTAATTGCTTAAAGTGAGACGTATTCTGTTGAGTGGAGGCCTAAATGAAAATATGTTTTCACCCTGTTTTCAATCAGTCTGAAACAGACAATTAATGGTCTCCTGCTCCCTGGACAAACATCCACATCTGTAGCTCCCTGCTCCGACAATAAGGCCGATAAAAGCCTGAAATAATAAATTCTCGGTTGTTTTCCTTTAACTAATTTCTCCTGTTTCTTTTATTTTTTTTTGTCTTTAACTCTTCTATTTCCAATCTTGAACTCATGAGTTTTCTCTGATAGTGATCCTGTTAAATTAAGTGCCTGGGCTTTATCCAGAGCCCTCTCACTGTCACTCCTTTAATTTAGTCATTATAATTAACCATTAACTGGTGTCAGTTTCTGGGCCACTAACAGGCCCACTCAGTTCTGCTTGTCTGCATTATCACAGTTTGGGGGAGAAAGTAAATTATAATGAAGGGCTATATAGTCCAATTACTGATAAAAGCAGCCAAGTGCGCTCCTTGTAATTAGGTGCCAGTATCCCTCCCTCCTTCTCTCTCTTTCCCTCTCCCTTTCTTGGAGTGACACGTTAGAAACGAATATATGCTTAATAGCTATTTTTATTACTGTTAACCTCTTAGTCATGTTTTTAACCCAGTGAAAATCAATCACACAGACAAGGGGATGCCACAGAGAGACCTTATCTTGAAAACAATTATTTTATGTACTCTGCATGCCTGTTACACAAAGTTAACTGATAGATGTGGGAGTATAGAGAAACAGGAAAAGAAAGGAGGCGAGTATTTAGAAAAGCAAAGAAAAAGAGAAGTAAATGGAGGCTGGGGAGGAGTGAAGGATTGTAGGACAGCGAGAGGAAACAGGCAGCAGCGTATCCTTCTGTTCCCACTCTAATGGGATGGAGCAGAGCTGTCTCTTGTAGCTGGGTCATGTAGTTCCCCACCAGAGCACTTACAAGTCAGGGATGGTAATTAAACTATACGATCAGCCCATTCCTTTCCTTTTTTCATCCCTCACTTTTCTTTTCTCTTTCAGTCCACTCCCCACTTCGTTCTCTCTCTCTCTCTCTCTCTCTCTCTCTCTCTCTCTCTCTCTCTCTCTCTTGTCAGGTGAGACAACATGCCTTGGAAAAGTGTGAATTAAGAGGAGCGATGGGTCGAGATGAAGAAAGGAAGACCAAATTAAGGCTGCTGGAATGAGGATGTTTTTTTTTTTTGAATTGGAGCAGAGCGATGGGTTTTCAATGCAGCCTTAATTCAAAAGACTGGACACGATTTTTTTATACATGAGTGGACTGTGTGGAGAAGCAACTTAAACTGAAGCCTCGCCCCTCTAAAACATACTGTAATTCCTTTTAACTCAAGGCCATTCAGTCACTAGTACAGCAGCATATTGTGCCAGAATTACTCTGAGCTTTTGCACATTTTTCCCAGACCAGATGTGACACATTCTGCCCTAAACTCATGTGCAGCGGGCAGCAGTTGCACTTTATTTGAGTATTTACAAGGTGTGTCTCCACATAATTAATAGGGATGTGTTAATGGAGGTGGTTTTCCTCTTTACCAGAGTCTCAGAAACATTGTGTTTGGTCTTTACTATTTAAGTTTGTGTGTTTGCACTGGTTGCTTTGTAGCAGAAGTCACACTGTAAGAATTTGCGCCAACATTTCTGACACTGTCAGCCGGTTGTCTTCGTTTGGCAAAGCTTTAGTGGCTGACCACAGATCTTACCACACGTCTTTGCTTGATTATCACCTGACACCTCAAACAGTGCAAACTTAAAAGGACATGTATTAATATAAGAGGCTGAAGACAGGTACTTTGTGCAAATTCAGTAAACCTGCTGCACACATTTGTGATGTACCATTTTCCAGTTACATTTCATTTTCTGTATTCTTCTGCACATATAACTCGATTTTAAGGGGATAAAACACTTGCAATTAGTATCAAGGCAGCACTTTAACAGATGGAAATACTCAACACCAAAACAAACTAAGTATTGTTCCTGTTTAATTTGACCGTGTAAAAACGTGTAAAACAGCTTCAAAAATTTCTATCGAGCTTCTGATTACTTCAAACAATGTAGATTTGGTCTATTCAGGACACCTTACTACCAAAAAGAAGGAAATGCATTTTGTGAAGGCATTGTTTTCTGGGAGTTTGGTGGCGACAGACGATGGATTAAACGATGAATAAGTGATTTATTAGCTGCCGCTGTCATGCTGGTTAGATGGATTACTACAAGCCACCTCTGACCCCACTTACCAGCCCTGTGTCTCACCACAGAGGTGTGTGTGAGTGTGCGTTTGTATGTGTGTAGGTGGGTGCGCTGGCCAGCTGTAATCTTGTGACAGGATGAGACTAGTTGATCAATGGCCTAATGAACACTGTATTTCATTGGGCCAATGAAGTGAGTGGTGCAAGCCAGCCACAGCAGCATGGCCGCGGGTTTGTTCTCCTGAGGAGAGAAGTGCTTTCTCCTCAAAAATCATCTCACATTTTCTTAATATACTGGAGATTCACAACAGTCTGGGCCCAAATGAAGATGAACGAGAACTTGGTCCAAATTTGATTCCACATATTTGTTTGATTTCTAAGCGTGCTCATTTGAACAATCATCTTGATTAGTTTTGACTACATACTGCTGCAGAAACAAGCAGTCATTCACTGGGTTAGAAACTTTTCTTATTTAGTTCAACTTTTTGTCAATCTTAAAATTCTCAGGAGTCTCCATTAAGTGGTTGTTACTGCCTGTGGCAATAGCATTAACATATATTTTTTTCATGTTGAGAATTGTATTCTTGATGACAGGATTGACTAGTGTCTCATAAACTCAGCACTGGCATGATTTTATTTCCTTGTGCATCTCTCTACCAGGATCTTAAAAAACCCTTCCTATTTGAAAAAAACGAAACGCTAAAACTTTGTGAAAGTTGTCTTGTAAAAGTTTTGGGAATAACGGTCCTGTTATTATATATGTTTTTTCTATCACTATTATAAGATGTTTTTTTAATGTTTTTTTAGGTTTATTTCATACTTTCATTAGATAGTGACAGTGGAAACAGACAGGAAATGTAGGGAGAGAGAGCAAGAAAATGACACGCAACAAAGGTCCAGCTGGCCAGGAGTCCAACCACTGTTCAGGAAACCTGTGTCCATGCGGTCCACACCCCAACCACCTGGCCATCTATAGCTAATCTTTGTAAAATAGTATTTGTTGATTTATTGGAATATACAACGGTGTATTCCCATCAATCATTCAATAATTTAGGGTCCTCTGAGGTTTTGGGCTATATAGATCAAATAAATAATACATTTTGACTGAAAGGTGTTCTCATCATTTTGACTCTCACTGTCAGTTAACACTTTTTTTTTGTTTTACTTTATTTTTTAGGTATTCTGTTATTAATTAAATGAATGCATTGTATATAAAGTATATTGCATATCATTACATTACATATCAGTAATGTGTAGATGTTATTGTTATGGTTATTATTCAAAGTCATTTGCCCACTGTTCAGCCTGAAGTAATCAAGAACACACTTTGGTCTGATAGTATCTAACTGGAACACAGTGCTGTTTTAGTTTTTTTTTACATTTTGCAATAACAGTATGTACCATCTATAACTGTCACAAAAGCAGCATTAATATGTCAGTTGAATGAAATGAGAATCTGACACACACACACAGACACACACACACAAGACTTCTAAACTAAAAAAAACAACCTTACATGATACCCTGTAAGTGCTTATTGTCCCCTCATCTTTTCAGCCACGTGCATTTACACACACACACACACACACACACACACACACACACACACACACACACACACACACACACACACACACACACACACACACACACACACACGCACGCACGCACGCACGCACACACACACACACACACACACTTCACTTAATTTCTCACATTCCTCCCATTGTCTCCTGCTTTGATGAGCTTTTGCAATGAAATGAAAAACAGAATAGGGGGGATTTTTGCACCTTGACGGCTGCTGACTTTGTTATGAGATCTGTAATAAAGGAAAGTAATATGCTTTAAACATTAAATAAGACTTTAATTGTCACCACCATGAAAAACGCGTCTTTCCAAGGATGTAATTGAATGTCCCCGTCGCATTGGGGGAATTAAAATAGGTCATTTTATGTGTTGCTTTATTTTTGATTGAATCTACTCTTAAGTGGTTGAGACGGTGGAATTATCCATTTTTTTAGACGCCTTGTGGAGCACTCAGTGGCTGAGAATTGAAAAGAGACAGAGACAGAGAGAGAGGGAGAGGTAGAGAGAGACGGATGGAGGCAAGAAAGACACAGGCATGGAGGAGGGGAGGAGATGACAGAGACAAATGCCTCTGCATTGACAGCTGTCCTCCATTTTCTCACAGACAGACATACAAATGAGGACCACAAATCAAACGAATCCCTCTAAGATTAATCTTGGGCTCAGGCAAACACGCAGGCAGGAATTGGCAGGACTGTGGACTGATGGAAGCGGATGGATCTTTCGACTTTGATAAACTGTATCAATACCACACACTTTAGGATCAGCCTGTGCTCATACTGTATAAGGACACCCCTTATATTTACTGGTTTACATTTGACTTGTAAAGCAATAATCTTCTGGTGTTTTATTTAACACAATAACAGTTTTGGAGAAATGCTGATTATATCACTTTCAGTGTTTCGTGTTTTTTTTTTTTTTTTGTGTGTGTGTGATTAGTGGGGTCTTTGAGATTCCCTTTCTCTTAAACATCCAGATTATATCACAAAGGAATTGAGGAAACATGCATGTAATATGTATGCAGGTTTTTTTGTTGTTGTTTTTTTTCCATGCCACATACTGCAGTTGTTGCTGAGTTGGTCAGGATAGAAAGTTGACTTTGACACCAAAGACTGAGGGTCATGACTTGTTTTTGTTTCAGCTCAAGCTATAGAATCACTTCAGATTGTATAATGAAACAATGGCCTTGGTTAAATAATGAAAAAGTGAACATGTGCTGTCTCAAGTCACTATTGACTTTTTCAATGTTTAATCAAAACCATGCAACTTTAACCTTATGCTTTGAGTTGTTAAGCATAACCATAAACTCTAATTTACTCCATTAATACTTGTTACAATCAAGCGGCAATCAACAGTGACGTCACCCATTGGTTTGTGAACGGTCGTTATGAAGCCTAGAGTTCGGATACTGACCGGCTCCATCTTGCTAGATGAATCAATCGATCTGATTGGAAACCCAACGATAATACGTCTCGTCTTCTGATAGCCGTAACCTGACTGCACCACAGGCCTGTCGATCGAACAGCCCCCAAACGGCCCCCACAAACACCGCTTTTTGAAGCTTATTTTCTAATTAATGACGGAATTATTTTTAGATAGCTCACCCGAAAAGTAATAAGAAGGAAATATTTTAGCTAGCAAAACTGAAATAACCTGAAAAAATGTTGACCTTGAATTTTATAAGAGAAATCTATGGAGCCAGAGGCTTTTTGGAGCCAAACTCCAGTGGCACTCGGTGGTATTGCAGCTTAAGACACTTCCACATCGGCCTCATTTTTCAGAGCTGGAAGCTACGTCCACTTTTATATACAGTCTAAAGTTACAATGAGTGCATCTGATAGAGAAAACAGATTTCTGTAATTATCCTGGTGGTATTGTTTGCTATCATATACACTATGTACCAGTTCAACAAATCTTTGAAAATCTTTTAAACTTCACTTCCATGCATTCTACCTAAGTTGGCCAGTTGTTTTTACATTTTATGTAATTGTGTTCCTGGAAAATGCTTTCACTGCCTGTATCATGTTCACAGGATTTTTTTTTTTGGCGAACAACACGTCATCTCCAAAGGCTTTATACCATTCTTTCCTCCATATACGCAGATGTACTCCCAGAACCAAAACACGGTTTGAAGTGTTTTGGAGTTCCCCTGTAAAAACACTCAACCCAAATAAAAGCAGACAACATTTAATTTCAAAAAGGAATGCTGATACTACAAAACTGACGGACACAGTTCTACAGTCCTTGGTGTCAACACGTGGATGTTTTGCATTCAACAGACAGGTGTGTGCAGTCAGGCATTTCAAATCTTTGAGGAAAGATTTTCCAACCTTTTTAATGTGCAAATGATGAAATGTATGTACAATGCTCACCTTCAACCTTCAGTCACCTGAAAGGAAGTGGAAATGTTAACAATTTCTAGTATGTTAATGAAAAGTGTGTTGTGATGAGAGGACAGAAAACGTCTCCTTCATTTTTCCTCTCACCCCCAAATCGTGACTTCTCTTTACAATACTACATGGAGTGTGTTTTGTGTGCTGCTGTTACAAATGAGTGGTAATAGTGATAAGATAGAGAAATGTGGCATCATCAGTAGAGACTGAGGAATCAGAAGCTTAATATCAGGTCAGTAGAAAATGAAAAGCTGCCTCATTTCCTTCGAACTGACTATTTTTATATTTTACATTTATTTTTACATTTAGTCACCTTTAATTCATTTGAAATCTGAGATCATTTGGGCATCTGTGTCAGAATATCTCCCTTTTTGATTTCACTTACAGTATCACTTGATGGAGTGACCTACATTCCTATGAGAATCACATCAGACAGGTTTCAAAAAGCCCCCATCTATGATGATCTATTTTGGTCACATTTCCAGCAGCTTCAGATCAGTGATGCTGAACCTCAAGCTTTTCAGGAGTGAAACGAATAATTGAAAGAACAATTCACAAAGAATTAATTTGCAGATGATGAAATGTTCCTCGTGTATTTGGACACGCAGGATGTTGGAAATTGACGATGCATTTTAGTGGAATTAAGTTCCATTGGAGGGAAATACATTGAAGGTAAACTAAATAAAACCTGTGAAATACAGGTGAGTGACAAATCAAAGGAAGAAAAACAACAACTAAGTGTTATAGTTTTTTCCCACCAGACTTAAGGAGAACATTGTAGTCCTCCTTAAATGAAACCACTATCTTTTACGGGCTTAATGTACTTTACTGGCTTATTAAAGATGAGTATTTTAAAGAATTTGTGGGTCACAAGATTAACACGTTGCTCCAAATCCTCCGGTCGGTGCTGAACTGAGGAAGTAACTAGTGACTGTGAATCATCATTTTCATTTCATCCATGTTCCTTATGCTCTTCCACTCATTTATTCAGGCGATGTTGTCAATGACAATATTAATTATATTGGCAATTTGGGTAATCTGATAATGCTTTGTTTTTATTAGTCAATAATGATTGTTTTAGTTTGATTAATATTCCTTCAGTTTGTTGATTTAGTTGTTTAAAAACATTTTAGGGAACACTAAATGTCATAAATGAAATACTTTTTTTCTATATACACATTGGTGCTAATTGCAGTAGGATGATATAAGATGCCCAAAAATACAGCATTGCTTTGGTGATACACATTGTCTCTTTTAATAGCAGTGAATCAGAGCTGATAGTCCTGTTTTGTCTTATCAAGGTTCCCTATCCAACCCCCCCCAAAAATGACAAAGCATTCCAGATTAGGCTTCCTCTCTGTAACGCTTGATGAATGCCGGTGCTGAACTGTAGAAAAAGCCTCATTACGAGACACTTATAGATTACCCAGGGTGTCACACTGGGGGATAGGTGGTGGGTGTGAGGGTTTGTCTGTGAAGAGGAGGAGAAACAATGAGACTAGATCCTGCACTGTCTCCCTCTCTCTATCTCTCTCCACACCCTCCTCAAGCTCTTCTCTCTCTCTCTCAAATGGATAATTCTGGTGATACTTGTGACAGGCTGTGGTTTAGATTTTGATTTATGTTCTTCCAAAGCTAAAATCAAAGAATCCATCTAGTGCTATTTTATGGCAGTTGGGA
Source organism: Brachyistius frenatus (assembly GCF_029030835.1). Classification (NCBI taxonomy): domain Eukaryota; kingdom Metazoa; phylum Chordata; class Actinopteri; family Embiotocidae; genus Brachyistius; species Brachyistius frenatus. Next base: position 882,731 of record NW_027210685.1, read on the forward strand.
TGATGAATGGGCCAGTCTCTGGGCCAAAGCAAGCTGCTGTGTCTTTGCCCTGGATTTTAATTGCTAAAGTAGCCAGTCATTGCTCAAGATTCAAGACGCAATCAGAGGGAGAGGAGCAATCCACTCTCTCTCTGTCTCCCTCTCCTCGCTGTCTCTCTTAACGCTCTCTGTGTCATTCCATCCCTCTTTTTATACTTTTAACAGTCTGTCGATCTCTCAAACAGATCCCTCCTCTTTCCAAAATGCTGAGGTGATGGCTGCTTTGGAAAAAAAAAAAAAAAATTCAATCTAGTTTACACAAATCCACTGTTAAATCATTCATAACCTGGCCATAGGGATTTGCTGTTACAAGTATAACTAATGGTTCACATAATTGGCCAAACTTTGATGTGTAAATCCCACATTTATATTTATGGAAGTGTCATGTTTAAGCAAAATGGACGATAAGAGTTTTTTTAAGTGCTCGAAAAATGTCCATAACTTGGGATTTGTATGTTTTTGGTGTGGATAATGAGGCACTTACTGTATTTTTCGCATCCAACCTTTTGACTTTCCTAAAGCTTTTAAAAATAATAAATATATGAATAAACAAATAAACATAGAAAATCACTCAACAACATATCCCCACATCCCATAAAGCTGATAAACACATGTAAATAAAATCAGATGCTTGCAGATCTATTGATGGAGGAAAACGCCATTCGTCTTGCTCCTTCATCTACCCCTGCTCATGTATTAATACATCTCATCCCTATGAAGAGCGCGGGAGAGAGAGAGAGAGAGAGAGAGAGAGAGAGAGAGAGAGAGAGACTAGTTGTAAGGAGCATCATTGCTTTTCAAACACGACCAGAATCAATGATGCAAATTAGAAAAACAAGCAGGCAATAAATTCTTTCACATCTGCAGAGCCTGGCGAGAATTTTTAATAATTTTTAATAAAGCATAATTGTAGTTTGTACCACTGAATAATTTAATCACATGGAAATATGGAGCATGGAGGGGGGAGAAAGTATACACATAAAAAAAATTAAAAAAAACCTTCCCTCCAAACAAATCTGAGGAATGTCTGTGTACCGTTACCCTGTCTGTGTATGTGTGTGTGTGTGTTTGCGCGTGTGTGTTTGTCACCGGAACAGATTTGTTTACTCGGAAAAAAAATTTGATTGCAGTGGACGCACACACAGTGATGAGTTTTAATCATCTTTTTTTTTTTTTATCTTGTTATTAGTGAGGACTGATCTACAGCCTAATGTTTTACATTGTAATACTTTAGCTGCATGATGCTCTTTGTTCAGTCAGGATTTCTTCCTTTAGCAGAGGTTAACTTTTCTGTCAAGTGCAGATCTGAATGGTGGTCTGATGGATAGAAGGTGTTGTCCAGTTTGCAAAGTCCTTTATCCCTTAAATGTATGGGTGTTTTTCAAAATATCCCTCCATCCCATAGGTATCCAGGGAGTTGTTACTCATTTAATAAATTGAGCCATGAAATAAAGTACTATTTTCACATAGTAATTCAGACCATATAACTTCTCTTTTCTCTTTTCATCACTACTTGTTGCTTTATTAGTTGCCTCAAACACCTTTTAGAGTGAGTTTTAGAAAGACACACATTTTCAACCAGCTTGAGGAATACCAAGGAGTGTAAAGTCTTAACTGGTTGTGAAAAAAACTACATTTACTGAAAACAGTCCATCACTCACAGTCAGAGCTTATGATCTTAAGCACCTGTCTATTAGACTTTCTGGAGAGCAGTGCTGGGACTGCAATCCTGAAATATGCATTCTAATTAATAAAGTTTGGGGTTTTTAAGACAATATAAATGATTAAAATGGACTATACTATACATGAACTGGATGATTAGGTAATGTAACATTTCATCAGATTTAATCAATGTGATTTCTCATACTGTGATGCTGTACTGTGTGCATTTAAACCCAATCAGAGTGCGTGAACATGCTACGCCCGTGTGCGTGTGCCACCATTTCTAGACTCGCATTGATGTCACCTGCATCAGCATGACGCCAGCGTTGTCAGTGGGTCCTACATGGGAAGCACACTAACAGTTGAAGTGTGTGTACATGCAGGAGAGGAGCGGAGAGGGGAAGGAGGAGAGAGAGCCTCAGGTGAAATACAGGCCTGCCTGTAATTTATAACCATGACATGGGAGCCAAGTTGCTCTAAATGAGGCATTCAGATAGCCAAACCAGTCATTTATCCTGATGATTAATACAAATGATATTCGTAATAATAAATATTGCCGCCTTGCAGTGCGTAAAGCAGCCGGAGCAGGGAAGGAGGGGGGGGGGGGGGGTTCCAGTGTGTATGAACGGATTGAAGTTGTATCTCTGACAAAAAAATATCATCAACCATCAGCTCGGTTTCAAGAAACAATTGAGTCATTTAATGTCAACAAATTGATATAAATTGACATTCTGCTTTGCTGAAAAGTGTTTTTAGATGCTGCAGGAAAGTCGATTAACAAATTAAAACAGGCAGGCATTGTTACTGTTCACTTCAATATCATATTAATGTCCAATTTTATATTTTGTTATCATCAATGTATTCTAAAAACTAAGGACCATTCAGTGCTTTTTATTCTTATGCTTCTTTTGTAGTCTGGTCGATTCAATGGGGAATGAATGACACAGTTGTATTTGTTGTGCCGTGAAAATTAGTCTTACTTTTTAATAATACACACACAAATGAATGGACCATAACATGAAACAATATGTTTAACAATTTCCAATGACGTTTTCACATTAAGTGATATCAAAGATAACCAACTGTGAGAGGAGAAATCTGAAGTCTATTTATCCGTGTCCAATAACACATACATTTAACTCCACTTTAGATCACATCATTCATGGCCAAACAGCTTTCATTGTTTTAGCTTTTTTGTTGTTTTTTGTTTTTCACACTGTGCTGTGTCCAGTGTATTTTTGTGCATATTGGGCATAATGTGCATATTAGCCCTCATTTTTGTGAATTATATATTGTCAAATATTGTACATACATGCCAAACTTACAAACTTGGATAAAACAGTGTGATGACAGTCAAATCTGACTGAATGAAAACATAGCATCATAAACATATAAATGAATGTATTAAGTACCAAATATAAATATGAAAATAAAGGAATCAGGTCAGAACATAACTCCTAGTTTGATGCGTAAATGCTTGATGCTAATCCCAAATTGACAAGTGAGGGCAACTGTCACTGCTGTTACAGTAACACAGGCCTTGTTTCAAATGTTGAAATAAATAATGCAAAAGCAAAAAAAGACAATTTCTTGAAATCTGCAGTCTAAATACAGGCAATAACATACCATATGAAAATAAATGTGAGAGGATACGACAACTGACAGGTGGTCCACGTCCCCAGCTCCAAAGAACTGCTTTATCTGCTCTCAAATTCAGATATTAAAGCATTGTTAAGGTGTTGTGGTCTGTCCTTAACGTAGTATTTTACCGCTTCAAACTAGGTTTCGCATTAATAAATGTAGGGGAAGTTGAAGAGTGAACTCAGCCTCTAAGAATCCAAATAAAGATGGACATGAAGAAAAGTGTAGAAATGGAGAGAGACAGAGAGAGGCAGACAGTGCGGGGTGATGTCAGTGGCTGATAAAGTTTCCTTCCTGTCATTTCGCTGAAAGTAAACAGGCGCTGCAGCCTAACATGACATCACTAAGTAGGTTAAGTGTAGTCCCGCATGGCCATCGATCATAACAGAATCTAGCATATTCTTGCCCCCACTAGTAGGAGAGCTAAAAGTTTTCCACTGTAGCAGAGATGACATTTAATTTTTCATATCTCCTCCATAGTCCTGGAATGAATTTTGGCAGACCTGATGCAATTTAACAGCTTGGCAGTTTAAAATTGGGCAATGAATCACTGGGATTCAATGGAAGCCCGGCTGCTGCATAATATTTTTTCTATGTTGAGGGTGGAGGGGCAGTAGGGGTGGTGTAGATGTTGGACAGTGGACCCCCGCCCACTTCAACCCCCCCAATTCCCTCCAGTTTACCTGCATCTCCCACTGATTTTACCCCCAATTTAGTTTTTTTTTTAACAAGCTTTCAATCTTCTACATATGGACACAAGGGGTTATTGTAGAACCATGAGTGCCACGCTACTGATAGTTATAATACTTACCCTGCGTTCCAATATCCATACTACCATACTATTTAGTATGCCAGAAAAATATTTAGTATGGCCCAATAAATAGTATGTTAAATATAATATTCCAAAAATACCAGGATGTCCCATTTTGCAGGCGAGCATGCTACTAGATCTGTTTACTACAAACGTAGCGCTACGGATTGCGACGGATATGACCAAAAGGGTCAAAGTTCAAGACGCATTTTGATGATTACGTAGTATGTCTCAATTGCATACATACTACATGCAACAGTACATATTTTTGAAGGGTATCTGCAGTAAAAAAAATATATAGTATGGGATTCGGCAGGGCCCTTTTCTCAAGATATATATTGTCACATTCAGTAAACATTTACCCCCTCTAACTAATGACGTTTTCAGTCTCTCTTCACTCCAAAGCATTACGTATGCAAAATGAATTGTCCAAAACGAGCACACTGTGTGTCCAAGTGAAGCAATTACAGCGAATCTCTAGCAAGAGAGGAAAGAGCGTCAAAACATATTTGTCTCGATAAGAATCTGCTCACGGCACAATAACAGGCGCTATAGGTGAAGCTCATGTCTCTCCCCTCGGTCCATCTCGGAGCCCCCTGACCCTCAGACAAAGAGCACAGCACGCAATCGCACACCATTACATGCGCACAAGCGCCTCAGTTCAGCACATAAAAGACTCTCCGTGTGCTTTTAAAAGGTGAGGAGGTCCAGAGGGCTTGCACTGTATCTGATTTTTGACAAAGAGCACGCTGGGTAGAAATCAATAAAGCACCAGTGATGGGCCGATAGGTCCCGCCGGTCCTCCGGAAAGGCAGGCCGCTGAGCCGAGCTGCACCCATAATCCTCCTCCTTCTCCTCCTCTCGTACCTCCATCACCCGATCACTTTCTTTTCTCTCTCTCTCTCTCTCTCTCTCTCTCTCTCTCTCTCTCTCTCTCTCTCTCTCTCTCTCTCTCTCTCTCTCTCTCTCTCACTACCTCCCACCACATAGCCTATTCTCTCCCCCCCATCCACCCTCACCTCCTTATTTCATCCCTTCATCCCCCTCCCCAACAAGTCTAGATGAACCCAAACAAGCAAAGAATGGACTGACAACGCTTTTGACACCGGCCGTTTATTAGCTCCACCAAGCGATGTAGAGCGTTGAATGAGAGAGAGAGGGGACGAATAAAAGAGAGAGAGAGATGGGGAGGTGTGTGTGTGTGTGTGTGTGTGTGTGTGTGTGTGTGTGTGTGTGTGTGTGTGTGTGTGTGTGTGTGTGTGTGTGTGTGTGTGTGGGGTCATTCTTACCAGTCAGCCGGTTGGCTGAGCGGCTCGGCATTGCTGGGATGACCAAGTTGTTGTATGTATGCTGTAGTAACTTCTCTTTCCATCCAGCAGCCTGCAGCCATTTGTCAGGGTCATCGTCAGGAAAATTAGTGTTTATTCTTGTAGAAACAGATTTTGATGAATTGTTTTATTTATATGCTAAAAAATGTTGCACTCAGGTACGACCACTTTTCTTTCTTTCTTTCTTTCTTTCTTTCTTTCTTTCTTTCTTTCTTTCTTTCTTTCTTTCTTTCTTTCTTTCTTTCTTTCTTTCTTTCTTTCTTTCTTTCTTTCTTTCTTTCTTTCTTTCTTTCTTTCTTGTTTTTGTGATAATTCTTAATTGTTGCTTCTTCTACATGCAACAGCTGTGTGCATCATGTTAGTCGTTAGAGCTTCACCTGAACAAGAAGAGCATGTGTATCCTATTAACCCTGGTAAGCAGGCGGGCTTGAGGGGAACATCAGTACTTCCACTTTGATTTGATGCTTAAACGGCAAGCGTTGTTAAAACATTGTATTCAACATGTTCTTTATTATACTGAGCTCAACAGGATAATATGAAAGTATGATTTATCAAATATGTCCCCACCTTTATACCAGTGGAGTTCCCAATTTCTTTGTTTTTTCTCCTGACACATTAACACAAAGCAATTTCTACCTCTGATGCCTTGTGCCAGGGTTTTAAGAGAACTGTGGAGGAAACACAATTCTGTATCTTGTTGTTTAGTTGTTGTTTTTTACATTAAAATATTTTTTTTAGGTAGTTTTTCAACTACTGGTGCTTTGGGATTGGTAATGTCCTCACAGAATATTCCAGATTTGTATCCTCTTTATTTTAAAGCAGAAAAAAAAAACAGACAATCCACACACTGGGTTTTGGAATATGTCCATCTTTACATGGTCTAAAAAAAGGTCAAACTTCATACAGTATGTTACCCCAAACACAGTAAAGTAAAATGTTTTTATGCCTTCAGCTGACTGCAATCTATACTTGTTCCTTTTTTTTAAAACACCTTTTGTAACTCGAGCAACATGCAGATATGAAATGTTAAGTCAGTTGATGAATACACATGACTGGAACCATCTAACTGCTCGGAAACACAAAGCTCATTTCTAACATTTATCAGTCCATTTGGCTCAATGTGAAAGGCATCCCGTCTCGACAAACACAGCCCCTGTCCACCGACAACCCCTGCTCTCGACATGTATTAGTCATTATTAAACATAATAATGGCTTTTATAAGTCACTGTTTGGCTCTTTGGTTACGTGAATAATTCAGCCAAAGACGGAGAGGGGAGGAGAGGGAAGGAGAGGGAAGGAGAAGGAAGGAGAGGGAAGGAGAGCAGCGCTGCTCCAGTCAGGTGGGCTTTGCACCTGATATGGCAGCCGACAGATGAGGCATTTTGTCTGAATTATTTATTTGATTCTGTTCAACTTTTTACAACTGCCACATTGTTTTTTTTCCCCTTCTTTTCTTCCATCCAACCCTTCCGCTCCGTGTTCCCCCCTCAACCGCAATCACACACTCACACTCTGCAAACCGTCACGTTTATTTCAAGCAGCGTTAATTACGGTTGCACAAGCTGTTAAGCTGTCGTCTTACGATTAACAAAGTCAAGCTCCAGCCGCAGCACCACCACTTACTTTCCTGTTTGGCAAATGGAGGGGTGGAGCTGGAGGGTGTGTGTGTGTGTGTGTGTGTGTGTGTGTGTGTGTGTGTGTGTGTGTGTGTGTGTGTGTGTGTGTGTGTGTGTGTGTGTGTGTGTGTGTGTGTGTGTGTGTGTGTGTGTGTGTGTGTGTACAAAATCTGCTTTGTGACAGCCATTGTTAGCACTAACAGTAGGGCCATAAAAGTACAGGGTTCTTTTTTATTAAAAATTATTCTGTTCTTCAGCTAGTGAACAGACAATATGAATAAACTTAATTTGTGAAACGTCTCCCCTAATTAATTTGAAGGAGGCGGGGGTGGGGTGCTGGGATGGGATAGGGCTGGGGTGTGGATGCTCACTTGGCGGGCAAAAAAAAGAAGAAGTTAAATCAACTATGTGCTCATCTCTGAGCTGCGATTTACAGAAAGACATGTAGAAACACTCGCAGTGATTTGAACATCAGCCCTGGTGGGAGACACATTGTGATGTCTGTCCACATGTTTGTCTCTCTGTGTGTGTGTGTGTATGTGTGTGTGTGTGTGTGTGTGTGTGTGTGTGTGTGTGTGTGTGTGTGTGTGTGTGTGTGTGTGTGTGTGTGTGTGTGTGTGTGTGTGTGTGTGCGTGCGTGTGCGTGTGTGTGTGTTCCATGGCTGCAGCGCTGACAGGAAGCATCTATACGTCAGCACACAGAACATAAACAGCACCCCAGAGGATGGTGGACATATACAAACTGTATTAGTATATCCTTTTCTTTATTGTCTTTGTCAATTTGTGGATGCTGTTGTCAAAGCTCTGTGTTCTCAGCACCGTCTGTCATAATTAAAAGTGTGCGAAATTGCTTTTGGGTTAAGGGGGAAGGAAAACACTTCATAGACTTTCAGCTGACAGGTTCTACAGTGTTATGCTTTTGTTGAGGAGATTTAGTCAGTTAGTTGGCTCACTTTGCTACTCTGTGGATGCAAAGTGATACAGTATACTAATAATTATTGCCAGTAATCCAACATTTCATTTTTTTTTTTTATGATTTGGAAATTTCCGGTTTGGGGTGCAAACAGAAAAAAATATTACAATTGAAATGTGTTTTTTGTGCTATTTACATTTTGGGGATCATATCAATTTTCAATATCTAGATGCTGTGAGGAAGCAGGTGAAACACATTTCTTCAGAGGACATTTGACAGATATATTTATAACTGATCCTCATTACTGTGTCATTATCTGTAAAAAAAGAACATTTTGAGTTTTCTATTACGAAAGCTATTCTGCGGGTTGTGTTAAATGTGAATATATGTGATGTGGCTGTGTAATAAAGACTCAAACACATGCTATCATCTTGTCAGCTTGTAAATACTTGAATAACTAAACAGATCAAAGTGCTTGAATGTCTCTCTTTGATCCCAGAAACAAATTCAGCTGATTTGGTGAAATGTAGTGGCTCTACAGCCTCTGCAATAAGCTCACTTTCAACTTTTTCCTCATATTAGCCCTGCAGGTCAGCAGATAGTGTTGGGAGACATGATTTAGCTCCGTGGCCGAGATGTATTCAAGTAATGTAGAGGGATAACAACATTCAAAGTTTGAATAAACCTTTTAAACAGAGTTTGTTATTGTTCTCTATTTCTCCCACATGATTTCATACCTTGATGAAGGTGCATCATTTAATGTCTATATTTAGATGGGTTTTAATGCAGCTGTTGCTCACATGTTGACCATTTTTTGTTCTCATTCCTGTCTTCTGCTTGCCTGTTCGTTGGTGTGTGTGATGTGTGTGTGTGTGTGTGTGTCACCATCATTGCCAGAGAAGATGTTTGGAAAGGACATGTTTCCTCACGACTCAGTAGCGTTCAGCGGCACCGCCAATCAGGGATCCAGCGCAGAGATGAGTTGTCGCAATGCGGGGAGACGTCAAGCAGCCAGTCCGGTTTGTCGCCTCATCTCCCCTCCTTACTGCCACTTTGTAAAATCACATTACCCTAATAAGAATAGGAGTGGAAAGGCAGTGACAGAGCAAGGATATGGATGGGCTATGTGTCAAAAGCGCTCAGATTTCATCCCTTCCGCTCCCTTTTTGAACTTAGAGTCGGGCTGGGGGTTGGGGTGAGTAGAAGTCAGGAGCTCTATGGCTCAATCTGCCGTGTAGCTGTGTCACCGTCAAGGTTGTTGTTGTTGTTGTTCTATTTGTTTTTTTCAGCTTAATCTTATGTATTTATGCATACGTGAAACTTTATGTTTACCAGAGAGTTGATAAATGAACATCAGCACTGCAGATTGTAAGGGGAATAAAAAACCCTTCACAGTTACACCTACAACCATAGTGATTGTATCTACCTCATTTGATGTACCCAGGCCAAAAAATGATCACAGCAAAATAAAATCGGACTCTTGCTAAATCCATCTACCTCATACCGAGTGGTTGGCCCATGTCTAAAGGTAAACGGGCCAATCAGCTTTGGGAGTTTACCAGAGAGTTGATGAACAAATATCAACTCCATTGTTTTGGTCGAGGAAGATGGCCTCCCACACCTGAGCCTGGTTCTTGGGAGGATTTCTTCCTGTTAAAGAATAGCTTAGAAGCAACGATAAAATGATGTCACGTTTTAAAGCATTTGGTTAGTAAACACAATGCAGTGGTGTCATTGAATTAATATATTGTATGTATCATTGGAAATGTCTGAGTATGGGTATATTTGTATTAAACACCTTCACATGCCCACTTATTTGTTGTGAATGTCCTCTGAGCTTTCTAAACTTTCTCCAGGGGCATTTCTATTGGCTCCACAGACTCAACATCCATTCAAGTAATCCACTCGTCTCTAGCTCAGTTGTTTCAGTGTATACCGTGCTTCACATGCCCGTTGTCATTCCCAGACAACGTCAAAAACTGCCGTTTTGTCACAGCCATTGGGGTTAGCAAGATACACACATGGTATATTGTGTGTGGTGCCCCATGGCGAGCCGGGTTAAAAAAAGATCATGTGACGAAATACAAAGGGGGTGAAGTCCACAGGGAGAGGTTAGGGATGGTTGGATGGACCAAACCAGGACTTTCACCCAGGGGGAACCCAGAGAGTGTTCTCGTCATGTTAAAGCAGAATTATACATTGATTTATTAACCCAAACTATGATCTTTTCCTGAACATAACCATGTCATTTTTGGTGGCTGAATGTAAAGTGCCTTGTGTGTCTCATATAGACACCAATGGGCACAGGACATTGTGCATCCATAGGAGACACTGAGGGGCCCCTTCTGCACCTATATAAGATGCCAACGGCTTTGACAGATCGTTAGTATTTAATGATATTATATTTTAAGTTCTGCTGTTCTTTTCTCCTCCAGACATGAAGCCATTTGAAGTTCCTGTAAGGCCAGACTGGAATGTTGACAGCCTGTGTTTGAAGTTTGCAGGTTCTTCACAAAGGGAGCAGCTTGTATTCTCCATCAGTCCCTGATGATGGAGGTTTGTCGGTGTGGGCAAAACATAGTAAGTGTGACAACATGAGGACTATTGCAAGTACTGTCTCAGTTCCTAGATTCTCATGAAAGTAATTCTTAAACCAACTTTTTGCAGCCAAAGTCTGGCTCGGTGAGGCTTTTACACATACAATAGGTGTTTTCTTGCTGCCGTTAAACATGAGAAGACATTCTCCACTCTGTAAAAATGCTTTATGATTCAACTTTAAATCAAATTTGCTTTGACAAAGTAGCACCTCATTCTGTCTGGAGATGCATCTGAAGCAGTCACACTGTGTATCCAGCCAAGCTTCTTGGTGGAATACAGAGGTGGAAATAAAGATACATTTGAGATTTTTATCTTGCTGAATTTAAAAGGATTTTCATTCAGAGAAGTGTTTTCTCCAGTTCCACATGTGTTCTGCTTAAATCAGAAATATCAGATAGCATAAAACCACCTGTCCCCACACGCTCACGCATGACAAAATATTTCCTTTGATTTTTCAGTTCCTGCAACTTTAAAATGTTGTTTCTGGGACATTTTACACTGTAAATAAGAACGAACTTCTGAGGAATCACATTCAGACTGAAACTAGGCTCACAACAACCTCATACAGAGTATGTTGTAGCATCTTCCACAGGAACTAGATCTACAGGATGTCAAGGGAAGGTCAGTGTGAGTCCTTAAGTTAGTTACTAAGTTAAGTGGACATCAAGGTCATGATCAAGTTTCAGTGGTGGGGCAACAGACTTCCTATCACACACACATAGCTGAGGCCTAATTCTGATTGACATGCCAATTTCTTCCACCTCTTTCATTTGGCAATCGACTTTGTAGTAAAATACACTACTCTCTCGCTCATTCTCCTTCACTCGTAACACACAGCACCCACAACTACACACACACACACACACACACACGTCACAGAAACATGCCGGCACAGCACACAGGGAAATGTTGACGCAAACGGATGACACACAAACACATGCATGAGGGAAACACACTTGGGAACAAGCAGACAAATAGAAAATATACACATTTGCAGCCAGACAGCTGCCGCACACACTCACATCCTCGTGCTCTCCCAGACACGTAAGGTGCCCCACGACAACTAATGGAGGTCTTGGAAGGTGAAAGTTTATGTGACTCACTACGCTGATTAGAGGAACGGAGATCTAAAAGTAATTGGCTCCTTTTACTTCCTTCTTTCTGTAGATTTACAAGCTTCTCTGCAAATGACTGGCAGCTTCTTTACTACGGTCAAACAGTGAAGGATAAACCCACTCTGCCCGAGTGTGTGGGAGTATTAGTAAGTCTTGTGGATGCTCTGGATGTTTATGTGGGAACAGAGGAGTACACGCACACAGTCGAGACGGAAGTCAACCTTACAAATGTGACGTGAAGCTTGAGTGCATTTGAGGCTGATTTAAAGCGCCAGGTCAGCACTGTGTGTGGAAGTGGCTTCTTTTACGCACCCCCTGTCACCCAAAGGGCTCGGGGTGTGGGTGTGTGCAGTGGATGCTTCCTCCATCCAGTTTTCTGCCTGGGAAAACACTGCTTAGCCTATTAGCACTCCCTGTAATGTCCCCCCTCATGCTCCTAATCTGCACAACACAGCTGTCAGAGACAGAGCGAGACAACCTAGTGGACACTTCACTTCCAGCGAGGAAGAGGAGGACGTGAACATTTCCATCCTCCAGTCAATTATTCATTGATAACCTATTTATTTTTACCTTTAGTGTCAGTCAGAATGGTAGAAATGTGCATATATTCATGTTTAATTAATTTGTTCAGGCAAAGGAGCCACACAAACACACACATCTAGTTCTTCTAACTAATGTATTATGTTTATAAGGCAGCATATATATATTATTTATCACTGATGTGGATGGAGTGGGGGCTCGTTGTATGTTACATTATTGTCAAATGCAGAGGGACTTAAAGGGGACAGCAAGCTTCATTAAAGGTGGCGGAATGCGGCAAATGGGAAACAAACGACAAGATGGGAGTAGACTGACCGCAGAAGTAAAAACATCTAGCTGAGCCCCTACGGCAGCGAGGCCGAGGGGATTAATGGTAATGCAACAATCAGATGGGCAATGTATGTGGTGACTGTACAAGCTAGAGTCTCTGTTATTTGATGTGTCATTAAGGATAAGAACAGACATCGGCACTGACAATGGAAAGAGAGAAAGCAAAGCCACTGATTTTCAGCTTTATATTACAATATATACAATATATCATGTTTTCTATCAGGAGTATGGTGAGGTTTGCATTTGAATTGAAAGGTATATTTCCTATCAGGTATATCTCTAATGTATATAAAAAAAAATATATTTAACTATTTAACATTTCAAGATATATGTCACCCATAACATTTCAAAAAGTTATTTCAAGTTGACCTTTGTGATGTTCAGAGATTTTAAATTGTCCTACTCTATGTAAATCAAAAGCCGTTAATTATCAGGACCTGAGGCTGAATTATTTTCTATAATTTACATATGTAATAAGTCAAGAAAACAATATTTCATGTCTGTATTCAACTGTATCAGTGAATTCTGCTGTGCGGCATCTTGAAGTTTGATATCAGTTATTCATACCGGGGCAGAGGGGTACTCAGGGTGGCCTTTTGCTAAAATGCCACCACGACATTAACCTATATGTCTACACAATGAAGAGAGGAGCCTTAGCTTCCCAATAAAGTAATGGAAAAGGCAGAAATCCATTATAAAGGCAAATGTTACCTTTGCATGAGAATGGTGATCTGATTGCTAAAGCCAGAACTGTGAATTATGGTTGTACTGGAGGCTCCTGCTCTCATGTGCATGTAAAGAGCAACCTATACATCCTTTCACTGTGTAACATCTTGCTTGTGTCAAAAGGGTCTGTGTTTGTGAATAAGTAGGACATTTGAAGAGCATTGTAGAAACCGTTTTAAGCTTTATTTATTCACGTTGAGCTCCCATGCTATTTTCCACCAGCATCCTACTTTGTAGCCAAACTACCATTACGCATGCTTATGCCGATTCAATTATCAATTCATTTGATTTTTTTTTTTATATAGCGCCAAATCACAACAAAAGTCATCTCAAGGCACTTTACACACTAAGGTCCTTACAACAGACCTTCATAACATCAAAGAAAGAGACCCACCAATTCAACAATTTCCACTTGAGTGACAGTTGGTAGTAATAGAAAATCCCTTTTAATAGTATAAAAATCCCCAAAGGAATCAGCCTCAGAGGTGGCCAGCTATCTGCCTTGACTGTTTAAGGTGAGGGGTGAGCAGAGAGGAAAAAAACAACAGCATAGGAACACAACAAACAGTGAAGATTTGGTAGGTTGGTGGGCCAGTAACATCAGATCAGAAACATGCAGCTCCAGAGCCAGAGATACCTGCAAAAATAGCACAAACATACAGGGGAGAGAAGCCACAAAGTTAATGACATGCAAAGGTGGCATATAAATGCTTTGAGAGTGAAAGAGAGGAGAGGGGCCCAATGCATCATGGGAGGTCCCCCAGTTGGTAATGCCTATAGCAGCATAACTAAAGGATAACCCAACCTGAGGCAGCCCTAAATATAAGCTGTATCAAAAATGGAAGGTTTACGCCTGATCTAAAAAGTAAAGAGGGTGTCTGCTGGCCGAGTATATATGCAGTCTACCTCTGTTGACTCCTGAGCTCCACCGAGGTCTTGTACTGTAACCATGGGAGCTGTACAGCATCATGAATAGACATTCTCTCCTTCCTAATGTTCCCAGCCTCATTGGGAATCCAAACTAAATCACCAAGAACTCATCTCTATCATTGTGGCATTTGACGTCAGAAGGTCACTTGTCTATTTTGAATCTTTTAAAGGACACAATGTTAACAGTGTCTGATTACTGTATACAGTATAAACTGTAAGCATTTAGATGGTTAAACATTTTCTGTTCTTCATACTTTGTGCTTCGGTATATTAATTTTGAAAGAAAATCATGGACACTACATTTAAGTATCCCACTTTTGTCTTTAATTTGAGTAGGTTTACATCAGGATGGAAGGATCTGTGCAATTTATATTTAAAGAGATTGCAAGGGTTCAAACGTAATTGGTGACTTACTTTTGAGCAGGTGTGTATCATTTTATGGCTAGTTACTGCACAGAAGAGCTTACATGCAATTTGACGTTTAGATTGGGGATGTGGTTGTCATATGAGGAAAAAACAGC